>NC_133620.1:444861871-444989371 GCF_048593235.1 Sminthopsis crassicaudata
CATATCATCTTGCTTGCCTTGCTTGCCACAGCACATTTTTAAAATAACAATCATTTACATAGCACTTTATACTAGCAAAGAGCTTAATAAACTATCTCATTTGATCCTCAAAATAACCCAGAGAAGATAGATACTATTATTGGACTCATTTTATAGATGAGGTAACTGAGGCAGACAGTATCGAGACCAGATCTGAACTCCAAAGTTCTCCATGAAACAAGGGTTCATCTTTTCTTTAACAATATACCTCAGGAAGAACTTCTGTTCAAGCTGACACAATATGACTATCGGCAAAGTGATTTAACCTTTCACAGGCTCAGAAAAATTATGACTTGTCCAAAATCACAAAGATAGTGACAAAGTTGAAATTTTCACCCAGGTTATCCAGCTTCAAATCTAATATTCTTTCTTTCTTTTTTCTTTTTTTTCTTTTCTTTTCTTTCCTTTTTTTTTTGTTTTATTTTGTTTTGTTTTGTTTTGTTTTGGTTTTGTTTGTTTGTTTGTTTGTTTGGGTTTGGGTTTTGTTTGTTTGGGGTTGGGATTTTTTTAGTGGGAGAACAGGAAACATGAGGCAATTGATGTTGACTTGATCAACATCATACAACTAGCAAGTGTCAAGTGCCTGAAGCTAGATTTGAACTCAGCTTCTTCTGACTCCAAGGCCAGGGATCTATGTACTATGCTACCTAGTTGCCCCATATTATACCATATTATACCATTATACAGACAAAGAGAAAATAATTTCCCAAGATAATAATAACTCTCAAGGAATAAAGATAAGAAGAAATCCAATCAAGTCCTACTAGTTTTCCTATCTCTCAGTCAAATGTTGCCAGGGAATGTTTAAGATTCAATGGAATCTGTTATGGTCCACATTGAACCTCCATCCCTCTTTACTAGAGCAGCACAGTTCAGTCTCCTGGAGAAATTTTTTTATTTTTTTATTTTTTTATTTTTTTTTTATTATATATATATGTATTTTATAATATTATCCCTTGTATTCATTTTTCCAAATTACCCCCCCTCCCTTATTCCCTCCCCCCGACGACAGGCAATACCATACATTTTACATGTGTTACAATATAGTCTAGAGAAATTTTTTTAAAAAATCATTGAGAAAAGATGAAAGAGAAAGGGAAATAAAATTAGGAACAAAAGGAGGAGTTAAAGCAAGTAGAGGAAAAAGAGAGAAAAAGAAAGAAGTGGAAGCCTCCCAGTTCCTTCCTACAAGAAATTCAGAGCCATCTCCTCCTTCACTGACTGTCTCAGAGATAGAAGGATCATGTGATATTCACGTAGACTCAGGATGTCATACCCTCATGTTGTCTCTTTCCTTACAGGTAGATATGACATCCCACAAGCTTGCTGCCACTCTTATGTCCCACGCAAGATCCCATACAAAAGTGTGACAGACTTCTATGAGACCAGCAGCTCTTGCCACAAGCCAGGTGTCATGTGAGTAGAATTTCCACAGCCTCCATCAGTGTGCAGGGAGGAGTAGAAAAGGATTTGGGAAGGAAAAGCAGTCCCTCATGGAGACTAGATGGTTGACTGAGACTGAACTTTGCACCCTTGTTAATTCATTCAATCAATAAGTATTTATTGAGTGCCTACTATGTGCCAGGCACTATGCTAAGTGCTGGAGAGATAAAGAAAGGCAAAATGCAGTCCCTGTCCTCCAGAAGCTCACGATTCTAATGAGGGAGACAAATATGTTGAATTGATCACTAATTTATGAAAGTGTGACATATATTCAAGCACACAGGGGTCCATTGGGTACTTGCTGTGAAAGAGCATGATTGGTAGTGAGGAATGAAATGGCAATCACAGTTTATTTAAACAGAGTGAATAAAAAGCAGAGACAAGTAATGAAAGAGGTACAGAGGCAGACAGCAGGAGAATAGGAGATAGGATAGTGAAGTAAGCAGGCAGTGTGGAGAAGAACATGAGAAGGGAAAGATACAGAAAGATCACCCCACATAACCTAGAGTTGGACCAGGTAGCATGGACCCAATGGAGAGGAATAAGGACTCAAGAGGAGAGAGCAGGAGTTTGAGGTCTCATTTTCCCAGGACTTTTAGGGAAACAGAAAGGCTCCTTTCTGGGCCAACTGGGAGTTAGTTCATTAAGATTTTTAAATCATATGAAAGTTATGGGTAAAATATCAACATTACATCTCAAAGTTATCAACACCTTTTTAATGATTGGTGATCTGGAACTGTGGAGATCTGAATTTCACTTGTAATTTACATATCAGAGGACCAAAACTTTAACAGAGATCCTAGCTTGTTTCCCCTAATATGGTACTTCCAGGATGTTAATTTTAGTCATTTTTTAATTATTACATTTTAATTTAATTAATTTTAGTTGATTAATTTAATTAATTTTAGTCAATCATAAATATATGATACAATTTGTAAATGATGCTCTCTGATCTCTGGGACAATTTGTGTGTGACAAGCAGGTTTCCCTTTGCATCTGAGTTTCTAATATTACCCCTTTATACTGATTCCCTATAAAATTTATTTTACTGATTATACTGACAAGGTTGAGACCAGAACAAGATGTAATTTTAACACTCATGCAGACAAATATAAAGTAACAATTTACAGGATAAATAGCAAATAATCTATAGAGGGAAGGCCCTAGAAGTAAAAAAAAAAAAATTGTAAGAGTGATGTCAAAGAAATGCATTACAGAACTGCAGGACAAAATAATCTCTATTTATTATATTCAGTGTCTTGGGGTGGGACATAATGCTGGATATCAGAGAGAAAGAAAGGGCTGGATTTCTAACCTGGCTTCTGCAGAAAGACAGGCAGGATGACAAGAACCTTGATCTAGAATAGAATTGGACTTTAGAAACCTTTCATTTTACAGATGGGGAAACTAAACCCCAAATAGTAACGGCAATTTGTCAAGGTCTCTCAGAAAATAAGAAGCATATCCTCTAAGTGAAAATTGAACCTTCTCATAACTGCCTCTCAACTCCCAATGGGAGCTTCTTCTACTGGAAAGAAAAGGAAAAGAGAGCAGAGGAAGTAAAGATCAGGAGGATTTTTTGAAAAGATTTCCATGGAGTCACTGAAAGAGGAGAAGGAAGAAGAGAAGGAGGAAAAGAGAGGAGGAGGAGGAGGAGGTGAAAAGAGAAGAGGAAAGGGAAGAGGAGGAAGAAGAGGAGAAGGAAGATAATTAGCATTTATATAGCTCTCTAAGGATCACAAATTGATTTACATATGTCCTCTGATTTCATTATCACATCTCTAGGAATTAGATACTCCCCATTTTACAGTTGAAGAAATTGCCACTGAGAGAGGTTAAGTCACTTCCCCAAGATCACCCAACCAGTAACTATTTGAACATGGTTCTTGAGTCCAGGTTCAGCACTTTATGCATGGTTCAAACTGGAGATGGGACAAGGTCTTAAACTTTGTGTAGAGATGAGGTCATGGGAAGTAGAAAGGCCTGTGAGCTGTGCTGGGGAAGGGAATCCTAGTGCTAAATTCTTTATTCTTTCTTCTATTTCTCACACCCCAGCTTCATCAGAAAAGACCGCCAAATCTGTGCCAATCCCAGTAATGAATGGGTACAGAACTACATGGTCAAGCTGAAACAGGAGAAAAATATTGAAGATGACGACTCCCAAATGCTACATCTCAACAGAAGTGTCGAACACTCTCCAAATGAAGAATAAATAAAAATTCTCTTGCTCCCTCTCCTCCATCTGAAGAATATATATGGTTTCTAAAATAAAGCTGTCTTGTGAGACTCTCCTCCTCCCAACCCCCAAGTTGACTTTTGCTCCAAGTGCCTCCTAATCCCAGAATTCTCTTCTAATGCCAAAGTCAAAATGGGATTGGTCCTGTTACCAATGAGTAAAAGTCTACTTGATTACTTCCAATGTCTCACATTCCCTGGCAACACTTATTAAATTGACAAGACTGGTTCTACATAGGATAGCATTTTTTTCCCACTAAACAAAATAGAAAAAGACAAAACTCCAGTCTAAAATGTTTTTAAAAGTTTTTAACCCTCAAATGCTCTTTATCATTGTCTATTTTCATTACTAAACATTTCAGAAAATCTGGTCTGTACCAGAGTTTCCTGGTAGGATGTAAGCTCCTATTTCATTTTTGGTTCTTTATCCCAGGTGACTTGAACATAATTGATACTTAAATATTTGCCCAGCTATCCAAGTGCCAATCCATAAAATGTTTGCAAAGACCTTTCCTTCTGAAGATCTACAAATATTAGAGTAAAAGAAACTCATGGTTTTTTAGCTGCAAAGGAGGACCTTAGAGGCTATCTAATTCAAGATTCTCATCTTATCAATGATAGATTTTCTTTTCCAAAAACACTCTCTATCTCCTCATCTTCTGCATTATTGATTATCATTATTGATGATTAGTTTTCCAAGTCAATTTTGAAACTTTCCTGTCATCTCTAACTCTTCCTCACATTTAATCAACTGGAACTTTCTAACGTTCCTAGCTCTTCAATATGACTCACAGCCATGTTCTCATTTGTTCTCTCACTGTCTCTTCTCTACATTAAGTCATTTCCTTTCTCCTGGATAATTATAGCAACTCTTAACTGTTCTCTCTGTGTCCAGTACCTTCCCTTACTTCAAACTGCAGCCCATGCTCCATAGCTGTTTTTAGATAGGCTAAGTTCATGTGGGGGAAGGAAAGAAAAATATACAAAGAGATGAGAATATATTTTATTATTCACTTCTGGTTTATCAACTCCCTGACAAGATTTGGAAAGCATGATTCATCCCTATTCTTCTAGAATAGTGAATAACCATGAATTGATCAAAATCCTTAGGTATTTCAAATTTGTTTTCTTCTACATTATTGGAATCATTTTATAAATTATTTTCTGCTCATTTATCCCTGAATGATTTCATATCATTCTTTCTAAATATCTCTAAATCCATTTCTTTCATCATGACTTATGGTATCATCATATTCTGTTATATTCATATTACATAATTTATTGTTATTCTGAAACTAATAAGCACCCATCTTTCCTTAAAATAACAAAAAAGTTCACTATAAATATTACATATAAATCCCTTCCCTCAGTCTTTGATATCTTTGTGATGTATTGCTAATAATAGAGTATCATTGGGTCACTGGGTCACAGTTGAGTGACTTTTTGTATATAATTACAAATTGGAGACCAATCAGTCAACATTTATTATATTATTATTATTTATTATACTAATTCTGTGCTAGATATTGATAGATGTTGAGGACACAAAGTTAGAAAGAGTAGAACTTACCTTACATCAAGTAGTCTACATTGTACTGGGAGATATAATATATAATCAGGTAAGTATATCCTAGAGATATATAAAATACGAACAAAGAAATTTGTGAGTGGGCACAAAAATCTGGAAGAACTTGAAAGAGGTAACAAATTTGGAATCCAATACTTAACGGGCAACAAGAAAATTGGATTTACACACATATATTATATCTAGGTTATACTGTAACACATGTAAAATGTAGGGGATTGTCTGTCATCTAGGGAGGGAGTAGAGGGAGGGAGGGGAAAATCTGGAAAAATGAATACAAGGGATAATGTTATAAAAAAATTACTCATGCATATATACTGTCAAAAAAAGTATAATTATAAAATTAATAAAATTAAAAAGAAAAGAAAAGAAAGAGGTAACAATTGAGCTGAATGTTGAAGGAGTTTGAAGATTCCAAGATGATGAACTGAGGAACAGGAGGGGAAAGGGGGGGAAAGAGAGGGAAGACAGCTGGGCAAAGTCCAAAGATCAGAGATGGAATGTTATGTATAGAGAAAAAAAATTTGTAAAGTCTTCAGTTGTCCTCTGCTTGGCTGGAGATATGATTGAGGAACAACCTGCTCAGATGCCCAAACTGCTCTAATTGGAGGGGGAGGGGAAAAAAAAGAGGAACATCTCAAATATTTGCATTTAATGCTAGGGGATGAAAAGGGGCTTTTTGATTTGTTTGTTTGTTTTTTTAAGAAAGAACACAGAACAAGGTAAGTGAGAAAAATTTACCATTGTCACTGGGGGAAATTAAGGGGTCTCTGAATGTCTTGAGTACAATTTCCCAAAGAGAAAAATATTCCATTTCTATCCCTGGAGGAGGGAAGGAATTCTTGTGTTAAACCAGAGGTTTGTGAATGGATCATAAGATCTTAGTAATTAGGACTGGGAGAAATCTGTAAAATCATTTGAACTGGAGATTTTTAACCTGGATTCCTTGTTTTTTGTTTTTTAAACTATTATTAATTTAATAGAACTAATATCCTTTGTTATCCTATGTATTCTACTATATGCATTTAAAATATTATACTAAGGAGTTCATAGGCTTCACCAATTTGCCAAAGGCAGCAGCATGTTTTACAACCAGCTCTCTAAAATGTATCACACACTTTTAAATTTAATTTGCATTTTCCCCATCACTTTCTTAAAACTAAACAACCAACATAAATTAAATCCTGATTTGTAGCATTTGCCAATTTCCCAAATGTAAAAGCTTATAATGAAAATTTAACAATTAGCTCTGTTGAGCTAGCTCCAACACAAGTTTGGGACCAAGGGTTCCTTGACATGGAAAAGTTAAGAAGCTCTGATCTTATACAAATCTCCAGCCCCAATTTTACAGAGGGTAGTGGGATTCAGAGAAGTATAAAGTGATTTTTTCAAAGTCACTCAGGTAGTAATTGGAGAGATGGCATTTGAACTCAGATCCTGGCTTCAGATGTAGCACCCTTTCTGCTATCACAGAATATGAGTCAGGAGCTACAGAGTTCCTCAGACCATAAACTCCCTGCCTGTCACTGCAGAACTTCAACATTCAACAGTAAAAGCACTGACTCTGGACTCAAGAAGGCCAAAGTTTTTTTAAAAATCATTCTTCAGACACTTACTGGTCATGGAACCTTAGTAAATTACTTCACCTCTGTCTGCTTCAGTTTTCTCATCAGTGAAATGGGGATAATAAGGTACCTACCACCCAGAGTTGCAGGGCTGAAATGAGATATTTGTAAAGTGCTTAACCCCATGGGTAGAACACAGTAGGTGTTTAATAATGCTTATTTCTTTTCTCCCTCTCTCCCTTCTTTCCCCTCTCCCATCCCTTTTTTCTTTCCTCCTTCCTTTTCTCTCTCCCTTCTCTCCTTCCTCTCCAATAGCTCCAAGTTGTCCTACAGCCATTGCTTGAAGACCAATAAGGAAGAACTCGCCTCTTTCTGAGTAATCCACTTCCCTTTTGGATAGTGCCAAGTACTAAGAAAGCTGTCACTTCATCAAAGTTCCCTCTTTCAACTTTCATTCATTTCTGCTATTTCAACATTTATAACCTGTTTTTCCGATGCACTTCTCTAAGAGATACTTTCATTCCTGCCAGAAGTGGAAGCAAGATTTTGGGGACAGAGGACCCTTTGCTCCACTCAGATAAAGGAAGTATCAGACTTGAAATATATCTTTTCCCTTAAATGTTTATTTAGGAGATATATTGGGTTCCAACTAACTTCTGATACTTTTTTTTCTTATGGAAGTTATTTTATTTAATTTTTAAAATGAAATCAACTTAAATGTCCAGTAATAGGTGAATAGTTAAATAAATTATAGCATATTAAAGTAATGGAATATAACTGTAATGGATACTTGTTTCTAGAAAGTATTTTATAAAATAATGTGATGCAAATATTGTAAAACTACACAAACAAAATATATATGAGTTAAATTACATATGGAAAAGTGAATAAGAATGGACCGAATCTTCATATAGACTTAGAAAGAAACAGAAGAAACTGATATTAATCACTAAGTTCAAATAATTTAAATATAGCTGTGTACGGTTATTTTGTTTGAAGTTATTTCTAATTATTTTTAAATTTTAATCCTTAGGTTCAGTCTTCTTTTCTTTTATTTTAATAATATCTTTCCATTCTGAACAGCATAAAAGTCATGTACAACCAAATGGATTACCAAAATAATTCTAGATAACTTCTGATACTTTTGTCAATTTTTAAAAGCAGAAGAACCCCAAGTTCTATAGCCAGGGTTTATCCACCTTCCCATAAAATATTACTTTCCCTAATAAATATAGAGAATAGCAAATAAAGTTCATTCATCCAAATCATTACAAAATAGGAATCAGAGGAGGTCTCGATAAAAGAATATATATCAGACAATACAGAGTGAACAAACTCTCCCACTGGGATCGAGATAACTCAGTTGAACCAAGAGAGTCTCCTAGATATCACACAAAGGGGAAACCCATACCCCAAAACTTCTAGAGTAGCAAGCTGGGAAAAGGAACCTGAATAAAGACTGCTAACCTCCCAGTCTTTTCCTTCAGTAACCTGAAGGGGGTTGTCTCTTTCATCTTCCTTCTCAAGCTGAATGCCAGAAATTCTCAGAGCAATTTGACACTCAAAGATTTGAAGTTGGATGAGTTCCCAAAAAAGACTCATCTTGAAGAATCTCACAAGGAACAGAGGAAGGCTTATTAAATATAAGAGAGAAATATTCATTTCTCACATTAACAAGCCTTTCTTACTTCTAGTACCTACTCTCTGATTATCTCCAGTGTATCCTGTATGTTTGTACACAGTTGTCTACATCTTATCTTTTGTTTTTGTTTGTATCTCCTACATTTAGCACAGTGACTGATATATTTTTTGTTCAATCATTTTTCAGTTGTATCCAACTCTTCCTGAATCCCCTTAGTTTTGTTGACAAAGATATTGGAGTTGGTCATTTCCTTCTCCAATTCATTTTCATAGATAAGAAAACTGAAGAAAACAAGGGTAGGTGATTTGTCCAGGGTTACACAGATAATAAGTGTCTGAGGACAGAGCTGACTTCAGGTCTTCCCGACTCCAGACCCTGCACTCTATTTACCTAGCTTCTTCCTGACATTCACTTGCTAACTGATGTGGCTATAATAAAATATTTGTAAAATGTTTAGCACAGTGCCGACATAAAGTACATACTAAATAAATATTGTTCCCTCACTCTCTCCCTGAGATGAATACAGGGAAGACGAGGCTGGTGGAAAGATTGTCATGAAGATGAAGTGCAAAGCTCAACTACATTTTCCAAAGAATTTTGAGCCCTAGTCCAACCGGTTTCTTGTTTATTTGGAGCTAGGAAATCCCATTAGATTTATGAAGTTGTATGACTCTAAACAAGTTACTTCATCTCTATTTTACTCATCGGTAAAGGACTCTGCACCAGCTGACCTCATAAGGCAGCGATAAGGACCAAATGAGATGAGAAAGGCTGCAATAGAATTGTAACTATTTCTTCTCTAGGATTTCTTTCTTTGAGTCAGTGATCTCAATGATGGGGGCATGTCTTCCAACGTCAATAATCAGAAGAGATAGGAGGAGAGAAGAGAGGAAGAGAAGAGAGGAGGGGAAGGCAGAGAAGAAGAGAGGAAAGGAGAGGAAAAAGAAGAGACAAGAGTGAAGGAGCAAAGTATTACAGGCATGAAGGATGGCACTTCTTTCGAGACCTTCAAATCTGACCTTCTAATTGAGTTCTTTGTAGGGCTCCCTAACTATTATTGCCTTTCTTCTTGAGTCTATTATTCATGTACTCTTATAGCTTGTGGGTAACTTGGTTTTTTACATTATCTACTCCCACCCCCATGCCCACTGGACTAGGAGTTGCTGTTGTTTGGGACTATTTTTGCCTTTCTTTGTGTTTACAGAGCTTAGTACAATGCCTGGCATATAGCTGGTACTTAATAAATGCTTATTGACTGACTAAAGGGATTTGTCCAACGTCCACACTGGCTAAATTTAGGGCTCCCATTGCAGGCTGCCTCAGCTTTCAATAGGATCTGCAGATCCATTGCAAAGGAATGATACTGAAAGAGAGGAAAGAAGACACAAGAAGGGACTAGTCACAGAAACACAATAGAATTGTGTTTGGCTGTAGGGACTAAGGATTGGTTTTGAAGGCCTACAAGTTCTACTGAAGAAGAGAAGCCTGGGCCTGGATTTCTGCTTCTTACTCTCCAGCTTCTTCACCACAGTGGCCATCAACACTTTGCCAACTCTTGTGAGAGCTGGGTCTGGAAGTATGTCATTAGCTTAAAATGAGAGAAGCAAGAGCACCAAAGAGTTGAGGAGTTTATTCCCACATGGCTCCTCTTTATGCAGACATTGCACCTGAATCATGGGAAGAATAAATATTATTTCTAAAATAAACCTGTATTGGACTTTTAATAAGAATTGTTGTTGTTTTAATCTGTTGTTATTTTCTCCAGAAGAATGAGGACCATTGCCTGTCAAGAGTAGAAATGATTGGGCCACATTAATAAAAAAGGGAGAAAATGGCAAAGAATACCTGGACAGTCTACCTGGAGATTTGGCATCCTGAGGATTCATTGCACTGTTTGCTCTGCTCAGCTCAGGCCACCTCCGATAAATGTGCTTAAATCCATTTCCTAATAAATGAGAAAGTTATGGTAGCTAGGAATATCAGCCATCAGGATTTATTAAAATTCATTCCAACTGTGTCTTGATATAAAGCAAAAGACTAAGAAAATAAAGGATAAATATTTCTTTTTCAATTTAGATTCCAATCATTGGGGAATTCATTCTATTTCTCATCTGGACCTTCTGTGCTCTATGAAGGAAAAAAGCTTATTTGTATCCCACTCACTCCTTCTCCCCCCAACACCTGGTACTAGATGGATGCTTAAGAAATGGCTATAGTTCTTTTTTTTTCTTATAGAATTAATCAATGGAGGTCTCATCTGAATAATATTTCCTTAAACTTATGTAAAAGCTTATCTTCCTTAGAAGCTCAGTAGGTCCAATCCTTGTACTAGGGCCAACCTAATAGACAGGTGGAGTAGACAAGTGATTTTAATTATGTGACTTGAAGAGTAGCCGGAATTCCATTTCTGTCTAAAAGTCTTTTTACTTGACCCCTGCAGTATGTCATGGAGCTTGAAATTTCATCCTTAGAGATTCATTCCTTTGAATTTGATCAATCAGTCAATAGGTCGACAAAGGCTGGAAAATTCAAAGACAAAAATGAGATAGGTCCTCCCCTCAAAGAATTTGTGTTCTAGAAGAGAGGGAAAAAAGTGTACTTCTATAGTTGTATCAAAAACAAATACAGGGGCAGCTAGGGGGCGCAGTGGATAGAGCACCAGCCTTGAATTCAGAAGGACCTGAGTTCAAATCTGGTCTCAGACACTTAACACTTCCTAGCTGTGTGACCCTGGGCAAGTCACTTAACCCCAGCCTCAAAAAAAAAAAAAAAAGGAAGAAACAAATACAAGTGATTTCCTGGGGAAAGGAACCAGCAGCTAGAGGCATTAGAAAAGATGGGAAGTAATATGCTGAATTTTAAAGGAGGAAGTCTACAAGGCAAAGCTGAGAACTTAATGCCTTCTGGGATTGCTGTGGAAGACAGTCAGTAGCAGAGATACAAGAGCTGTGGGAAGGGCTATGGAAAGAACAAGAAAATCAATTTGTACCATAATGTACTTGAAAGGGAAGGATGTATGATAAGGCTGGAAAAGTAAAGCAGGTGTTGGTTGTAAAGGCAAACAGACACCTTTGTAAGCATCCTCTTTTGAAAATCTAAACACCCTGACAGGCTAATGCTTAGTTGTTCTTAATCATCAATTCACACTTGAGTATTAATTAGTCTATCAGCTTTCTTTCTGGGATAAGAACCTGAGTAGAGCTCCCTGAAAGAATAGGCATCAGAAAGGAAATATAATTCTAAAGCCTGGGAGAAAGTAGAACTAATCCTATGTAGGGGTTTTTCAGTGAAGTGCTTGGGTCTTTTGAGGTGAAAGCAAGGAGATGGGCAAGGAAATGGGGATAAGCTATCAAAAGAAGCAGAAAAACATTATTTGGCAATATAGGTGGAAGAGGAAAAGTCACTTAATAATCATTAATTAACTACTAATACATGCCAAATAAACACTGAGGGTACGAATAACCCATCAAAAAGCATTTACTTAGGGCAAAGCCACAATGGTGAAGAAAAGGAGGAACTTAGCTTAGCTGTCCCTGAAACTCTCCAAAAAAAAACCTTTTTAAAATGTCTCAAAACAAATTCTGGAATGGAAGAACCCACAAAAGGATGGATTGAAACAATATTCCAGCTCAAGACAAGGTCTCTTGCATCTTGCACTGGAATGCCGCTCAGCTCAGGCCATGCCCCAGCAAAACAGGAGGAGTGACTGAATCGATGGCAGCAATGGTGCTTTGTGGACTTCTCAGCCCACAGAGGTAAGGGGATCAGGCAACTAATCAGAAGAAGGTTACAGAAGAAGGCACTACAGATAGAACTCTATTGAATTGCTCAGAAATTCTGGAAATGGGTGGGTCTCAATCTCAGGGTTAGGAGGAGCTCTAGCACATCAGCGCATGTAGTTCCAATGAAGCTAGGACTGGTAATAGTTTTGGGGTGAAAAAGTACTCGTGATCACTCACAGACCAGAGCACAGGCCAGGAGAGTAGTAAACTCAGCTCTCCTTAGATCACACCAACTTGGAAGAACTGAAAACCTATAAGTCCCCAGTATTATTTCTATAAAAACAGCTGCAACCTGAAGGTTGGGACAGTGCCCCCTCCACTCTGGAAGCAGAGTGTCACTTTACTATAGAGTTAAAATTCAAGAAATAGGCTAGAAAATGAACAAATAGGATAAAAAGATCCTGACCAGAATGTTACTACAGTGACAGGGTGTGAAAATTGAGACATTAATGCATTGTTGGTGGAATTGATAACTGATTCAACTGTTCTGTAGAGTTGGAACTATGCTCAACATTGCTATAAAAGCAATACCACTACTAAGACTTTATTTCAAAAGAGAAAAAAATTAAAAGGAAAAGAAACTATATGTATAAAAATATTTATAGAAGTTTTTTTTTGTTTTTGGTTTTTTTTAAGTAATGGCAAAGGATTGGAAATTGAGAAGATGACCATCAATTGGGGAATGGTTAAACAAGTTGCCCATAATTGTGGAATACTATTATGCTGTAAGAACTGATGCACAGGATGCTCTCAGAAAAAAAAAAGGCACACACACCCCTAGAAAGACTTACATGAATTGATAAATAGTAAAATGAGCAAAGCAGAGAACATTAGATTCGGCAACAACAATATTTTACAATGATCAACTGTGAATGACTTGGCTATTCTCAGCAATACAATAATCCAAGACAATCTTGAAGGATTTATGATGAAAAAAGCTATCCACCTCCAAATAAAAAACTGGTGTAATCTGAATGCAAATTAAGTCATTCATTTTTTAAAAATTTTATTAGGCTTTTTTGTCTGTTTTCCTTCACAACATGACTAACATGGAAATAGGTTTTGCATTACTGCGCATATATAACCTATATCAGAATGGTGGAGGAAGAAGGGAGGAGAAGAATTTGGAACACAAAAATGTAAAAGAACAAATGTTGGAAATTTGTTTTTTACAAATAAATGAAGAAAAAGAAAATATTAAAAATTAAGCATCTCCTATGTGCTAAGCACTGTAACAGTGGAGATACAAATAATCAATCCATCAAGAAGCATTTATTAAGAACCTACTATGTGCTAGGCACTGGACTAAGCATTTTGGATACAAAGAAAGACAAAAAACATGAGCCCTGAGCTCAAGGAGCTCACCTTGTAATGGGGGAGACATCACGTAAACTACTATGTGCATACAAGCTATCTACAAGATAAATGGGATGTCAGCCCAGAGAGAAAGCACAAGTTGGGGTAGAGAACAGAAAAGATCTCTTCAGCAGATGGAATTAGTGGCTTGAATTAAACCTATTTAAGAGGGATGGTTAAAGAGGGAAAGAATTCCAAGAATGGGGAAGAGACTGAAAAAAAAAAAATACTGAGTATCATGTATGAAGAACAGCAAGAATTCCAGTATCTCTGGGTATTGAAAAATACAGAGGAGTAAAAAGCATGAGAAGGCTAGAAAGACTGGAAAGAGCCAAGTGATGAAGAACTTTGAATAATAAAGAATGATTGAATGTATCTTCAACATAAAGAAGATCTAATTCAGTTCCACTTGATCAATGATGGACAGAAACAGCTACACCTAGAGAAGGAACACTGGGAAATGAGTGTAAAATGTCTGCACTATTGTCTTTCTACCCAGGTTACTTATACCTTCAGAATCCAATTTTTACAATGCAACAAGAAATTGGATTTTACAAACAGATATTGTGTCTACTGTAACACATTTAACATGTATGGGATTGCCTGTCATCTAGGGGAGGGAGTAGAGGAAGGAAGGGGAAAATTTGGAAAAATGAATACAAGGGATAATGTTGTTAAAAAAAATTACCCGTGCACATGTACTGTCAAAAAAAATTATGATTATAAAATTAATAAAAAATAAAAAAATAAAAATAAAAATAAAAATAAAAATAAACAAGGGGGGAAAAAAAAAGAATGATCAAATGTGGATAGAACACCAGTCCTAAGTCAGGACGACCGGAGTTCAAATCTGACCTCAGACACTTAACACTTCCTAACTGTGTGACCCTGGGCAAGTCACTTAACCCCAAGTGCCTCAGCAAAAAAAAAATCAAATGATATTTGATCATAGAAGTAATAGGGAGCCAATGGAGTTCCTTGGATAGAGGGAAGGAAGATAACATGGCATCAGACATGTTTTAGGGCAATCACTTTGACAAGAAGTAAAGGACAAATTAGTAGGGAAAGCCTTGAAGTGGAGAGACCAGGAGAATAGTCTACATAAAAGATGATGGATGAAGGCCAGCCCCAGTGAGGAAGCCATGTCAATAGATAAAGGGAGACCTAGAAAAAGAGATATTTTGAAGGTAGAAAAGAGATTTGAAAACAGATTCAAATAGGAATAGAATATGAAACTGAGGTTATGAACCTGAGTGACTGGGAAGAGAAGGTGGGAGTTGGGGAAAGTTAGTCATTGAAAAACAAAAACAGGTCTAGAGAAAAAAAAAGTGGAGAGACAGGAGTCCTGAAATCTGGAGGTGGAAGGAAGATGCCAGTTCCTTCTCATCATAAACCTGAGCCCCGTGGCTGTCCCAGTCTCTGATATGGATCAGTTCAGGAAAGTAGGTAAGAGAAATAAAATCCATTCAACCCATATCCCCAGGAAAAAAAAAAAAGAGTTTTGCTTTCAAACATTTTTATTCTCCCCCAGACAGTGGCAGGAGCGTGACCTGTTTCCATCCATTCTTCTGGGGTGGGAATAACAGGTTTGAGGCTGCGGACAGCACTAGCAAAAGGGCAGTGCTCCAGCTGATCTTCCTTGGTCCTAGCTTAGCCCAGGCCCAAGTTTTTCATATACCTCTGGACCCAGTTGACAGCTGGATTGGCACAGACTTTCACTCCCTGTTTGGTTTCCAACCTAAGGATTGAAAAGCAGATGGAGTCTATTCAGAGAAGCAGCTAAAATTAAATACCCTTCTTTTCTCATTTTTCCCTCTCTGCATCCTGACTTTTGCCCTCGTCTCCCCAGGTCTAGGAGTCCCTCTCTCTGTAGCATCTCCTTGGTATCCTCCCTAGGGCATCTCTCCCATCCTTCAATGGGAGCAGCTCCTACTCAGAATGTCATGTAACGGACATCAGGTCCATACTAGATCATCTTGGTCTGCTGGGAAGTCTTAAAGCCTTTTCTAAACTAGCTTCTGCCATCATGTGATCTTCCTACCACAACTCTACACAGAGGCCTGCAAAGAGCTCTAACTCTAGAATCGAAAGTCCATCTCTGCTACTTTCTCCCTGTGGGACCATAGAAAACCCTCCTCAACTCTCAAGGCCTTAGTTTCCTTCTCAATAAAATGAATAATTTCCAAGGTCCTCCTTATCTCTCAATCCTATTCCCCCATCCCTCTCATGCATCTACACTCTGAGGTTTGGGAGGATTCTTCAATGGTTGGGGAATGTGCCTGGTTTTTTTTCTGTTAGGACAAGGACTTTTGGGAGCCCCATTTTTCTCCCACTCCAATTGACATCACTACCTTCCCTTCCCACCCCAGAATAATCTCAAGGCTTTTGAAAAATGAAAGATGGATCTTTCCTAAAGGTCAGGTGGCCTGTGACCTGTGAATAATTGTGTATGTGAATAATCAGTGCATATTATTTATTATATCATTGTATATTATACTATAGCAATGCATCATAAATACTTATAAAGCTATATCGAAATATTTACAATTATAATAATATATAATATAATTATAATTATTTATAACATGATTAGAGCATCATCAATTTAGAATTGGAAGGTCAGAAATCATCCCATCCTAGGATTATCGATGTGTTAAAGGGACTATAGAAGGCCATCAAGTCTAAGAGGCTCAAAGAAAGTGAAAGGAGATACCACTTATTACTTTTGTGGCTTCTATGGATAAGGCAGGGATTTAAACCCAGGCTTTTGACTTCTAGGCATCTAGTGGATAGAATGACAAGTCTGGTATTCCAAAGACCTGAGTTCAAATTCAGCCTCAAACACTCACTAGTTGTGTGACCCTAGGCAAGTCACAACCCTGTTTGCCTCAGTTTCCTTATCTGTCAAATGGCCTGGAGAAGGAAATGGCAAAGCATTCCAATATTTCTGCCAAGAAAACCCCAAATGGAGTCATGAAGAGTTGGAAAATTAATAACAACTACTTTTGACTCATAATTCAATTCTCTTTCCAGGCTATCACAATGACTTCCTAGAATCAATTTCTCCCTTTTAGTAAAGTAGGGAGTTGGAAATTACCTGGATTACAGTATATCAAAGAGGAAAAGGACTTCAGAAGCCACTTAGTCTGGCTTGCACAGAAACCATATTCCTGTCTACAACAACTCGTCCCAAATGGTTAGACGCCCTCTGGCTGATGATGTCTAGTGAAGGAGAAACCACGACTCTTCAAATTTAGGATGTACAGAGGCGGTACAGAGGCCAAAGCAGTGAGTGAGGTAGGACTCAGAGGACCAGGGCTCACCTCCCACTTCTTATGGTTATCACCTATGTGTCTCTGACAAGGTCTCTTTAATCTTCTAGGTCTCTAGGTTTTCTTATCTATTAAATCAGGTGTTTTTCCTGGTCTCTAAGGTTCCTCTCGACTCTAGAGCCATAATCAGAAGAGAATTGTGTTTTTTCCCCCTACATTGATCCCTTTCTGAAATTTCTACTTATTGTGCTTAGTCCCATGGGATAGAATCAAGCAAGACAAGTCTAAATCCTCCCCACTGGATTCCTTGGAGGTTCTCGGCCTTTGCCAAGGACTGATCTCCATGCCCATGCTGTCCATGAACAGCACCCATCTCCTCTTATCTTTTCAAAGACCCTCAGCACATGAAATACTCACAGAACTCCAGGCTTGGGGCACAGGGAGCTGGTCCAAGCATAACCAATCACCAGAGACTGTGGGATGCGATGGTTGACGAAGTTGTTACAGCAAGGGGTGACGTCAGCTGTGAAGGAAGAAGCTGAATGAGGACCCAGGAAAGGGGACTTGGAACGACTGGAAAAAGAAAATGAACTTACCTCGTTGGACTGAAACTATCGAGCAGAAATCAGCAAGGAGGAGGAAGAAGACAGCCACAAAGACTTTCATGGTCATGATGAGGAAAGTGGAGGAGAGTTCAGCTTGACCTTGACCTTGACTGATTCCTTAGTGACCAGGACCTTGTTCCGGGTGAGCTCTTTGGGGATGTCAAGAGAAGGGAACAGAAATAAATTTTCATAGAAATTGGATTTCTTATTTAAGCAGGTCACTGTGCTTTGAAAATAAGGTAACTAAGGCTTGGGTCAGAGACAAAGTAGGAAACCGAGAGGAACAGAGCCCTCCAGGCTGTTGCCACAATCCAATACAATAATCTAACAGAATAAATATGTGCCTACTGTGTGCCAGGCATTATATTAAGCACCGGAAATACAAGTAATAAAAAGCAAAAAAAAAAACAGTCCCTGGACTCAAAGAATTTACAATCTAAAGAGGAAAACAACATGCAGGAAAGGGGAAGAACACAGAATTGGGGAGGGAGGTGATACACCAGAGGAGGAATTGTCCCATGGATTTGAAACCAGGCAGGACAACAAATGCAAAGGTGAGTGAGGATCTCATAATCCAGTTTCTGTCCTCTCTTAAGGAGAAGCCCTGGAAGGAATTTGGTACTCCTGCCTCCAGACTTCCAATCCGAGAGGAGAGAAGGCTGAAAAAGGTAGTGTCAATCTAGGACTGGGGTTAGCAGGATGGGGGAGAGTTTAGAAGTGATGAGTTTTTCCTGGGAGGGCCATCTTTCTCTGTGAAGTTGAAATCAGGGAGAACAGCAAATGCAGAAAAGTTAGTACCAGATCTCACTCAGACAACCCAGGTTGTTTCCACGCTTGTCATGAGGTTAATAAGTTACTATCCCTCCCACCTGGCTTCCACATAAGAGAGAGGCCCTCCTGGCACCAACACTGCTTCTTACTTAATGAAATGGGACAGCAAGGACTTTCTCAATAGAACATTCCTTCCATAAACTCAATACCCCCTCTCCCATAAATCTCTCTGTTTCTAGGAGTCTTTTAAGTGACTTCTGTGGTTTTCTACCTGTTTATGGATTTCTTCAAGTCCTTTGCAAAATTTGCATTTCTTTTTCTGTGTGGAAATAATCTCTAACACTCCTTATCCATCTCCTAGCTTTGAGTGATCTTGTAGGGAAACAGTTTTCTACCAGGACTAAGCCATCACCTTTTGCTCCTAACAGATTCATCTAATAAAGAAAAGGGGGGGGGATAGTCTGGCAAAAAATAGCCACTTTCTCCTTACTTATCATTTGTCCTGGGAGTATGAAACCCTAAATTAAATCATTTTGTCAAATATAACTGAGGGCTTTGTTTCCACCTATATAGAAGTCAAAAAGATGTAATCCTATGCTGGGGCTGAGAGTGCAACTAAGGAGCTGTTAGCCAGCCTTTTGCAGAAGAGATCCCAGTCACTACATGCTGAAAAACTGAAGCAAAGATGGCGTGAGGGCGTCTGAAGTAGTGATTCCAACAAATGGTAGCAGAGAGCAACATCCAGAAGAGATGATATGTCCAGAAGCTACAAAATACACAACATCTCATGGAGATTAGCAGGGACTAGCAAAGTAATATGCCAAATGGAGACACTCTGGGACCAGAAAAGAAACACACCAATGGACATCATGTACTGGTTGTCACTATGATATTAATGGAGACCCTGGTGGAGTCCTGTGGGGAGATATGCTGAGCAAAAGCATTATACCCAGTGGGAAGTGTGTAGTGGTAGCAACATGAGATCTCCAGAAGACACTAGCGGTTATACAGAGCAAGATATATAAGTTGCCTCTCCATAAGAGGCTAGCCACACATGTTTTCCATATCCATGTGCCCCCTTTTATACATGACCATCAGAATAAATCCTGAAAGGTTCATCCTAGAAAACATCAAGACCAACCCTTTCATTTTATCAATGTGACAAAGTACCTTGTCTGATGGATTTAAAACTGAAAAGGCCATCTATTGTCATTCTCTCATTTTCTCAAATGGATCTCAGAGTGACTTCCCTAAAATCACATAGATAATAACATTCAAATTCAGGTCCTCTGACAGTCCTCTGTCTTCCATGTACTTTTCCATAGTAACATTTTCCATAAAACACTTCTAAATTCTTTTTCTTAAAGACTAGAACTGATAAACTTTCAAGGTTTTCCTATTTAGAGATTTATAAGAAAGAAAAACTTTAGAGTAAGGATTCTTATTCTAGGGTTCACAGATCATTGCCAAGGTTTTTTGGTGGGAAAGGGCAGGATATAAACATAGATGTGAACCTGTAAGTGAAATTTCACCTTTCTTTCAATTATTTAAAAGCATAATTCTGAAAATGCGGTGTCCCTCCTAACAGGGATCAGGTAAATTAAAAGAAGAGGTCAGAGGAAAAGAAGCTACAGATCATAAGATCATCTACTTCATGTCTATTAATCTACCAAAAAAAAATGTGTTGCACGTATGATATCCATTACCCCAAACCTGCAGACTGGAAATATCAAAATAGTCTATCTACTTTATGGCTCTCTATGTATTGCACAATTCGTGTTAATCCTCATGTTTCACTTTCAACTGCAACTGTCAGCTAGCCCCTGGAGAAAAATACAAAAATAAATTACTGAGCCAAACAAATTGAAGATGGTGTATCTTTGAGCAATGGACAAATTAAAGGAAGATTGGGAATTCCTAGAAAGACAGGGAAAGTCTTCTAGAAGAAATACTCAAACTACTAGTTAAACTTTTGATACCAGAGTTTTAAAGCATTTGTTTCTCAATTCAGATCACAGATCTGCAGCTACAATCCAGGTCTGCAGTGGTTCTGTAAATCGCAAGCACACGGAGAGCTTGTATTCACAGCAATAAACTCAAGATTAGAGATGTTGTACAGTCTTTAAAGAGAAATATATTAAATACAGTGCTTGATCACTGTTGAATACTATTTTAAGATCTTCTTATGAATGAAACACCAAGTGGCACTTCTTGCTGCAGGCTTTTCCATTCATTACTTCAGTGATTTCTTATTGTTGTCTTTCATTCTCAGCAAGGATCATGACATTAGGGAAGTGATGCCATAATATGAAAATAAATAGGATTTAAGTGCCTTCAGGCTGTGCAAAGTCACCAGCCTCATTCTCTCCTCTGGAGCTATCTGGATCCACTGGCAAGATCTAGATCAAGATGACTGAAGATGGCCCTGGATGCACTGGGAGACATTAGCCTTTTTAGACTAACATCTTATTTTTAGACACAAGGAGCTTTCTATTTGTTGTGGGAACAATGATCAGGAATGAGGGGCTGATCCTGAAGATACAAGCAAGATTTAGGAACTTAAAGAATAACGGCCAATTCTATTCGCATAAATGGCTAATAGGTGTACTTCTGACTTGTCATAAAATCTCTAGCTGCCTTGTAAGCATGCCAGTGCTGTAGGTGGAAGAGGTGTCTCAAAATAAAGTGACTTATTCAGCTAAACATGTATAATTATTAACCATAAAGAATAAAACACAAACAAGTATAGCCAAAAAAAAAAAAAAAAAAAAAACAGCATTTAAAATTGGAAGAAACCAGAGAATCTAATTTGACCCTGTGAATAATAGGGGAGGAAGTAATTAACCAACATGCTACAGGCGGAGAATAGTAGTTGCTCTTTGAGCCCAGCTCTTCCAACTACAAGCTTTATTCTTCTTCCAGTATGCCTTTTTCTTTATCACTGTTACTTCCCAAGAAAAGTTCTCTTTTCTTCCCAAAGCCCATGCCATTCTCCCTTGCCCTCCTGCTTCTCCCTGAGATCCCTCTAGATGAAAAAAGTACTATCTAAAGCAAATCCACTGATAGCCCCTTGCCCACAATGCAAAGCACCCAAACCTCCATCTTTTACTTCCCAAGATGGTTGGGACCACTGACCAGACCTTGTTTGAGAAACAACTGGAAGTCGGCACTCTTTCCAAAAAAAGCAAAGTGAAGTGAATGTTGAAGTTTCCGGCGTATATGTGATTACTAATGGCCCTCCCACTTCTGTAAATCTTGTAACTCCACGATTTTTAGATCCTACCACGGCTACCAAGAGCTCTAACTTGAAAAGCTGCCAGATGCTTGGGGCAAGATCAGGATACTCAATTAGCTTATTGGCAGATCCCTCTCCTCCCTGATGAGAATGAGCTCACAGACTGTTCTCCAGCTCAGCCAACTATGGAAGGAAAGCAAGTCCTAAGGGGAGTCTCTCATGGAAGTGTGATTGATTCAGGACAAAACTATTAGAAATAACAATTAAATGTGCCTGACAAATTATCTTATCAAGAAGAAAGGAACCTTACAGAATACAATAAACCACTAACTTTATTTTCATTTTAAGCTTCCCTTTTCATTACTGTGTATATTTCTCTTATTATTAATGATTTAGAGAATCTGTAATGGTTGCAAGATTTTTGTTCTTGTAGTTATCTTTTAATGTTTGCTCATTTGTTTTTACAGACATTTATTATTCCCCTCCCCTATAATCATAAAAAGATAAAGAAAACCATCATAACAAATATGCATAGTTCTCCCATGTTGACCATTGATAACTTGCATCTCTTCTTCTGAGAACCCCGGTAGTATTTGTCAAATAGCCAGTCCTTATCGGGTTGGATATTTGAGTTAATCAAATATTGTGTTTCTATGCTCATTTGCTTCTGGATCTCATGTTCCTAATCTGTTCTACTAATCAACGTTTCTAATTTTTTTAACCAATACCAAAATTTTTAATGATCACTACTTTGAAGTACAATTTGAAATCTGGTGTTGCTATGGCCTCTTTTCTTTCAGGTTTTTTTTTTCCTCATTTTCTTTTGAGATTCTTGATTTTTTGTTCTTTGGGTAAATGTAGCTATAATTTATTATATCTATAAAATAGCTCTTTGGTGATTTGATTGGTATGATATTGAATATGTAAATTAAATTTACATATCCATCATTCCTGATCTAGTCCAACAATGAAACAGTTACTGTCTCTCCAGTTATTCAGATGTCTTTATTTCTATAATTGTTGAGGTATTAGAAATGAGAGGAAGAGATTCCCTGGCCCATGTTGAGTAAGAATTCACAATCCCAAATGCAGGAGAGGTTTGTGGCAAAAATGGGTTTATTACATTGAGAAATAACTTCTCAGCAGGCTCTTCCCAAAAGGAATTAGCAAAGACAGGTTTTTAGCAAAGATAGGTTTACACTGAGAAGAAACAACTTCCCAGAGGGCCAAATGCTGTTAGGATTTTTATCAAAGATTTGGGGTTCAGCCTTTGATTATATTGGGTTTTTAAGGCCCGAAGCTAGGAAGTGATCTCCCGATAAATTTGAGGGACTAATTTTTAATTCAATAAAGTATGGTGAGTATGCCCCAGGCCAAGATCTCCAATTGAATCATAAGTGGACCTCACTATGGGAGTTTCCTCTAGGAACAGGAGGGTGGGGCCCCTCCCAGAGGCCAGGAGGGGTTGAAATTTTAGGTTTTTTCTAACCCAGGTCCACACCCCCCAAAGATCAAGGGGACACAGTTTACATCAAAATGAGTATTTTGAAGTTATATTTACATAATTCCCATATGTGTTTTTGTAAATAGATTACTAAATATTTTCTATATCCCTGTTATTTCTTTGTGGAATTTTAGACCCATGATTTTCTCTTCAAGCTTTTGAAAATAAATCAACTATTCAAGGCAATTTCAATAGACTTGGGATGGAAAAAACCATCTTTATCTCAAGAGAAAACTATGGAGACTGAATGTGGATCAAGCATAGCATTTTTACCTTTTTGTTATTATTATTGTTTGCTTTGCTTGGCTTTTTCCTCAAATTTTTTCTTTTGCTTTTGATTTTTCTTGTGCAGCATGACAAATATGGAAATATATTTAGAACTGCACCTGTTTAACCTATATTGGATTGTTTGATGTCTGGGGGTAAGGGGAAAAGGAGGAGAAAAATTTGGAACACAAGATTTTGCAAAAGTGAATGTTGAAAATTATCTTTGTGTGTATTTGGAATAAAAAGCTATTCTAAAAAATCAATCAATCAATATGATTTCCAAATTCTCAGACATTGAGTCCCCTATAAAAACATGAGAAACTTGATTCTTTTAACCACATGAAAATCCCCAGTTCTCTGAGAGATCTATCCTTCTCCAAACATCCTCTAGTTTATCAATACCCTCCTTTAAATATGTTGTTTACAAATAATACAGTATCTTAGATGCTGTCTGAGTATAGCCGAGTATATTGCAGATCTTAGAACTGCACACTGTCTCTCTTAATGTAGCCTAGAATGACTTTAGACTGTTTTCTCTGCTATGTCAAGTTTACAGTTCCATAAGGCACCTAGTTCCACTTTTGAATGAAGTCAAACCTCACCCATTTTAAATTCTAGATCCTTGGACTCCTGAGTTGAGGAGAAGGGAGCCCTCTTGTTCCTCTTTATACCAGTATGAGAAACTAATTTAGTAGACATATGAGTTAGCATATGAGAAGGTAGAGAGAATTGGGCAGGAGAGAATATTCCAATCAGGATGATTCCCCTGGGTTTGTGGGGAGGGAAAGAAAGGGAATCCACAACAGAGGATTACAGGGAAAAGTAGGATGGTCAGGGATATATGGCACTCAAGAGAAAGGTACCTAGTATAGAACGATACTACAGAAGGAGAGAGGAAACCCAAATGTTTAAGACCTTAAAAGCAAACAAAACTTTATATGTGTGTGTGTGTGTGTGTGTGTGTGTGTGTGTGTGTGTGTGTGTGTGTGTGTATCTCCATAGGTCAGAAGCCTGAGCTATGGATTCGATACTTACTGAAGGCAATCGATTTCCTCCCCACTCTTAGCTAAAATAGAGATGTCGAAAGGGAAACCTCCCACTCTCCTCAAGTCTCCCTCCACCCAGCAGAGTTATTTCATCATCCCATCACAGGCTGGCCACCCATAACCTTCTCCACCTCTTCTTGGGGTAACAGAAAACACATTACGCCCACAACAAAGAAGACAAAGGACTTTTCAAGAGTTCTGTTTGGAGGAGGGAAAAGGGAAGCTCTGATCAATCTAGATATAACTCATCTGGAATAGTCACAGCCAGGACCAACTTCTGCTGTCTACAGAAAATAACAAGGATAAGAGTTTAACCCTATAAGGAAAGGAGGATGTTGAGAGAGAGGTAGACAGAGAGACATAGACACAAAGAGACAGAGAGAGAGAGAGAGAGAAAAAAGAGGAGAAAAAGGAGAGAGCAGAAGATGAAGAGGATGGAGGAGAAGGAGGAAGAGCTTAGTTGATATAGTCAAAGCACAATTATATTGTGCTTTAAGATTTATCAAGTATTTTCCATAAATATTCCTGTGAGATAAGTAGTGAACATATTATTGTTTCTGTTTTGGTTTTGTTTGTTTGTTTGTTTTGTTTTGTTTTGTTTTTGATGAGGAAACTTAGATTCAGAGAATTGAAATAACTTGCTTAAAGTTTTGAAAATAGATATGGAGAAAATATGTAACAACCCAGAAGGGTTACTCCCCCTAATTCTTGCTTTGAATTTAAAGGTTGGGTTGCCAAAGGGCAGAGGTTAACTCAGGTTTTAGGGTAATCTGTGGGTGTTTAGTCCTAAAACTATGGCTCATAAGCCCCCATTAGTAAATTTCCCATTACCACTCAACCAGTAGAAACAATTAGTCCTTAGCAAAAGAAGCCACTAAGACTGTATAGTAAAAACAGTAGTTGGCTCTGAGCTGGCTCTCCGTCCAATATACCATGTTGTCTTTTAACACCTAAGCCACTATTCTCTAAATATTATATACCCCTGTAAGCAACAAAGTTCCCAGATGTGCTTTCATCTTGAATCATTATCACCCCAGGCCCAAAAGTAAATAAAATTCAAAAGAGGCCATGGAAAAGACACAGGTTATGAAAGGAAGAGATTACTTTGGGTAGCTTAGAAAGTGAGAAGGCATTATGAAGGCAATTAGACCAAAGTAGAATCTTTCTAATGTAGGTTGGGCTGGAGAAGCAAGAGGAGATTGAAAGGGAATACAGAAAGGAAGGTAGGAACCCAAATTAAACATCCAAATTTCCTACTAGGCAATGCTTTAGAAATAACATAAAGCAGAAAGTTGCGCTTTCTATAGAAGTCTATAACCAAGCCATCTGGGCTCACATGATGTATCATTCCTACCTACCCTACATCCTCCTTGAGGTGGACCATGTCAGGAACCAAGGGTAACTCGCACAGATATATCTAGTCATCAAACATGCAACCCACGGTCTCTGTGGCTGCAAAAATTAAATATCTGCATTATGTGGTGAAGGTGAGAAGCCAGAGGGAAGAGAGGAGCAAGGCGTTTGCCCCCCTTCCTACTCAGATGTAGAGTGGAACAAATTATTCTTACCACCCAAGCTAATTACAGAGAAATACACATGAATGTTTTGGATTAAAACACAGTAGGATAGAAAAAGGTAAAAGCAGGATGCCCTGGACAAAAAACACTGAACTAAAACCAGAAGAACTGGCATCTAACTGCTTGTGCCAATTAAAAAGTCTTTTAGGGCAGCTAGTTGATGCAGTGGATAGAGCACCAGCCCTGAAGTCAGGAGGACCTGAGTTCAAATCTAGTCTCAGACACTTAACACTTTCCTAGCTGTGTGACCCTGGGCAAGTCACTTAATCCCAATTGCCTCAGCAAAAAAAAAAAAAAAAAAAAAAAAGTCTTATAAACTTCTGCCCCTTCACTAAATTCCCTAGGTGATGATAGTGATGAGCAAAAATAAAAAGAATGGTGGGGAGAGGGAGAGTTTAATTATGGCACCTTCTACATTGACAGCAGTTAGGTGTTCAATGGATAGAACACAGCTTGGAGTTAGGAAGACCTAAGACAGCCTCAGACATTTACTAGCTCTGTGACCCTGGACAAGCCATTTAATGTTCTTTGTTTTAATGCACTGGAAAAGGAAATTTTTCGCAAAGAAAACCCCGCACAGATAGGGGGTTGTGAATCACTAAGAGTTGGACACAACTGACAACTGCTATCACCTTCACAGATCATTAGTATGTAAAAAACTATGGAGTAGAAGAGAAGATGGGAAGCACTTTCCCATTTCACAGGTGGGGAGACTGAGGACAACTGAGAAGAAATAGCTTTGTTTAGTATCTCTTCAGGAAATCTAGCCTGAAGTCAGAAGCTGGGCACAGGTTTATCTGCAGAAAGGAAGTGAGGAAGCTTTCTCTGCTTTGGACATTTGAGAAATAGTAGGAATTAGCTAAAGAAAATACAGGTCAGGAGTTCTTGAAAAGAATATCCTTTAGATAAATGTGAATCACAGGTCTTGACCCTGGGGAACTTCCCAAGAGAAGCTCACAAACCATATGATTACTGGGATCCCAGTCCAGGAAACGGAATAGAATCCAGTTTCACTTTCTCTGGGTATGGATTTGGTTTCTTAACATCACTCTTGTTGGCTCCTAATTTGGAAAAAGAGATTTGTGGTAGGGATAGACATAGTAGCAGCATTGAATAAGTAGCTGCTCCTTGTTTTTTTGTCCTTCCTTCTCAAAGAGAACCATGACATCAGGGAAGTGATACCGTGACATGCAAGTGAATGAGGGAGGTTTGTGCAAGGTCACCTGCCTCACTTTCCCCTCCAGAGCCATTTGGGTCCAGAGCCCAGATATAGATCAGGAGGACTGGAAATGACCCTGGATGACATGAGAGTCCCCCTTGGTTTTTTTAAACTAAGGTCTTCAAAAGGTCTCCGTTTGACAGACTGCACCCATTCTGTGATGAAGGTTTGATAGCAATGTAGGCAAAGAATCTCCTCTTTCAACTAGTTTTAAAACAACAACAACAAAAAATAAATAAATAAATCTGGGTTTTGGCCAAAGCAGAAATGACTGCTATTTACATCCAATATGAGTCGATCAGGACTCAAACAATGACCAAATGGGGCTTGGCTTGGGACCTATTGGTGGCCAATCAATGAGAATCAGTGTAGTTCTGGTTTAAGTCATGGTTCTTAAAAAGAAATCTATCCTGTAAACCCCAAAATATCTTGGGAGGGTTCAGAGATCTAAAAGAAAAAAAGCAACTTTTTAAGAGCATCTGTAAGTAAAGAATATGATACCATATATGGACAGAGGGAAGGAAGGGAAAAGGGAAAGAAAGAGGGAGGAAAGTGGGAAGGAAGGGAGGAAAAAGAAAGGAAAGAAGGAAGGGAGAAAGGAGGGAGGGAGGGAGAAAGGAAGAGAAGAAGGAAGGAAAAGAGGAAATGGTGAAAGTAAGGAAGGAAAGGAGGGAGGAAGGAACTAGTTTTCCAACTGACCAGCTCTATTCACACACAGGGATTGTCCAAGGACCACGACATCAGGGAGGTAATGCCATGACATGCAAGTGGATTTAAATGAAGGATAAATGAAAAAGAGGTTGCTGAGGTGGAACTTATTAAAATGATGATTAAGGAAGTGGGAGAGGAAATGGGCCTAGGGAATGAGGACTGATGAGATGGGAGTTACAGCAGAATATAGTCAAAGGAGAGATCAGAATTGGTGAGGTAAGAGTTGTAGGAGACAAGAGGCAAAGAGGGTGATTGAAGAATGAGCATTAGAATAGATGGGATCTCAGAACCTGAAGATGAAGGAAATAAAAACTAGTGAGGTGATCTCTTCTGACTTCTGCACTCCTTAACAACATGATAACAGGAGCTTTGAAAGTTACCACACTCTCAAACTTAGACTCACAGAGACCATACATAATCTGCAATTTTGTTTACCCATTCTTGTCCCTAATACCACTATCTGTACATATGGTTGCAGGAAGCTGGGCAGTAACAAAGCTTGCTCTAGGTTTTATTTGGTTTCTTTTTTACCTTTTTACTTTCAAAATATATGTGTAGATAGTTTTCAATATTCACCCTCGCAAAACCTTGTGTTCCAATTTTTTCCGTCCTTTCACCTCATTGCCTCCCTTAAAAAGCAAATAATTCAATATGTGTTAAACATGTGCAGTTGTAGAAATTTTTCCAAAAATTATCATGCTGCACAAAAAAAATCAAATCAAAAAGGAAAGGAAATGAGAAAGAAAATAAAATGCAAGCAAACAACAACAAAAAAGGTGAAAATACCATGTTGCAATCCACACTCAGTCCCCATAGTCCTCTTTCTGGATGCAGATGGCTCTCTCCATCACAATTCTATTGGAATCACTTCATTGTTGCAAAGAGCCAGGTCCATCAGAATTGATCATTGCATATTTTTGTTGCTGTCATGTACAATGATCTCCTGGTTCTGCTCATTTCACTCAGCATCAGTTCATGTAACTGTCTCCAGGCCTCTCTGAAATCATCCGCTGGTTGTTTCTTATAGAACAATAATATTCCATAACATTCATATACCATCACTTATTCAGCCATTCTCCAACTGATGGGCATCCACAGTTTCCAGTTTCTTGCCAATTCAAAAAAAGGCTCCTGCAAACGTTTTTGCACATGTGGATCCTTTTCCCTTTTTTATGATCTTTTCAGGATACAGGCCCAGTAAAGACACTGCTGGATCAAAGGATACCCAGTTTTTCCACATCCCTTCCAACATTTATCATCTTTTCCTGTCTAGCTCAAAGTTTTAAGGGTTCTCCCTGACCTCTCTACCCATCTTTATTCACCTTTTGCAAACGTCTAACATCATTACTATTTGTGCCACTCACTGACACATAGCTTCTCCCATCTGGCATTATTAGTTCAAGTATCTTCTCTAACATGTGTGGGTTTTCCCTCCTCTATTAAAGATTATGTGTCCCCTTGTATAAGGGCATAGACCACATCTTATATTTATTTGTCTCTCCCTCAGCTCCTAGCCTAGGACCTCATACAGAGTGAGCTACTCAAAAATATTTACTAACAGTTTGAGTGATATGTTGAACTAATAAGATATTTGTTGGTTAAATGACTAGAATATACCCAAAAATCTAGATGAAAGAAAAGATCCTTGGCTTCCATTGCTACCCATCTTTGATCACTGTCAAACTGAGATCTTGGAGACCTTAGCTTAATCCAGCTTCTGTAATTTCACAAAAATTGCTAGGAAAACTAGAAAATAACATGTCAGGAATTCAGCATAGATCTATATCACACCCCATACCAAAATAAGGTAAAAATGGGTACATGATTTGGAAATAAAAGATGATACCATAAATAAATTAGGAGAACAAGGAATAATTTTCTTCTAAGATCTTTGGAAAAGGGAGGAATTTATGACCAAAGAAGAACTAGAGAACATAATCAAAGGCAAAATGGACAACTTTGATTACATTAAATTAAAAATGTTTTGCATAAACAAAACCAAAAGAATCAAGATTAAAAGAAAATTACAAAATTGGGAAAAAATCTTTATAGCCAATGTTTCTGATAAAGGTCTCATTTCTAAAATATATAAAGAACTGTGTCAAATAGGGCGAGCAAATATAATAAAGATGGCAATACTACCTAAATTAATCTATTTATTTAGTGTTATACCAATCAAACTCCCACAGAACTATTTTACTAATTTAGAAAAAAATAACAAAATTCATCTGGAAGAACAAGAGGTCAAGAATTTCAAAGGAATTAGTGAAGAGAAAAGCAAATGAAGGTGGCCTAGCTGTACCAGATCTAAAAGTATATTATAAAGTAGCAGTCATCAAAACCATTTGGTACTGGCTAAGAAATAGAGTAGTCAATCAGTGAAATACGTTAAGTTCACAGAACAAAATAGTTAATGACTATAGCAATCTAGTATTCAACAAACCCAAAGACCCAAAGTGAATAAGAATTTACTATTTGACAAAAACTGCTGGGAAAACTGGAAACTAGTATGGCAGAAAGTAGACATAGACCCACACCTAACACCATATACCAAGATAAGGTCAAAATGGGTTCATGATCTAGACATAAAGAATGATATTATAAGCAAATTAGAAGAATATAGGGTAGTTTACCTCTCAGATTTGTGGAAGAGAAGGAATTTGTGGCCAAAGAAGAATTAGAGATCATTATAGATCACAAAATAGATAATTTTGATTATATTAAGTTAAAAAGTTTTTGTACAAACAAAACTAATGCATAAGATTAGACAAGATTAGAAGGGAAGCATTACATTAGGAAAACATTTTTATATCCAAAGGATCTGATAAAGGTCTCCTTTCTAAAATGTATAGGGAATTGGCTCAAATTTATAACAGTTCAAGTCATTCTCCAATTGATAAATGGTCAAAGGATATGAACAGACAATTTTCAGATGAAGAAATTGAAACCCTTTCTAGAAGTGCTCTAAATCACTGTTGAGCAGAGAAATGCAAATGAAGACAACTCTGAGGTACCACTACACACTTCTCAGATTGGCTAAGCTGACAGGAAAAGATAATAAGGAATGTTGGAAGAAATGTGGGAAAACTCACAATACATTGTGCAGTTGTGAACTGATTCAACCATTCTGGAGAGCAGAACTATACCCAAAGGGTTATCAAATTGTACATACCCTTTGATCCAGCAGAGTTTCTTCTGGACTTGTATCATAAGAGATCATAAAGGAGGGAAAGGGACCCACATGTGCAAAAAATGTTAGTGGCAGCCCTTTTTATAAAGGCAAGAAACTGGAAACTGAGTGGATGCCCATTAGTTGGAGAATGGCTGAGTAAGTTATGATATAGGAATGTTATAGAATATTATTGTTCTACAAGAAATGAGTAGCAGGATGATTTCAAAGTCCTGGAGAGATATACAAATAAGATATTGTATTGTATATTGTATGCATATTATACTAAGGTCTAGTACAGAGTAGGTACCATATAAATGCTTATTCTCTCCGTTATTGCAGAGGAGCATTCCATACATTTAAAGTTTGACAAAGTCTGCTCAAATCTGTTCTAACAGCCTAAAACTAAAACCTAGTTGGTTGTTTTTATTTCTTTTCTGAAAGCTGAATATTTACATTTTTATTCATGTAAAATGGCCATTTTCTTTGGGATGGGAGAAGGAGAAGCCTCTCTTAGGCCTTGCCATTATAGAGAGAGTTCTCAGTCTTTGCCAGAGTACACAATCCAAGATATTTAAACCTGGGAAAAACAAAATTTCTCTCTTTATTTTTTTGCAGACAAGATGGAAAGATGGGGGGCAGCTAGGTGGCACAATGGACAGAGCACCAGCCCTGAAGTCAGGAGGACCTACGTTCAAATCTGACCTCAGACACTTAACACTTCCTAGCTGTGTGACCCTGGGCAAGTTACTTAACTCCAGCCTCAAAAAAAAAAAAAAAAAAAAAAAAAAAGATGGAAAGATGGTCTATCTCTTTTATATACTGAATCCATTTGGCAACAATCTTGAGAAATCTGTAGACAATTTATCAGAATCTTATTTTAAAATTGTATTAAATAAAGTGCATATAATTATAAAGTAAAAGCAGTTAATTGAAATACATTTATCAAAATAATTTTGAATGAGGTAAGGAAGTTAATCAGGATTAAGTGATTTGACCAGGGTCATACAATTGACCCTGATCATATATAGTGCCTAAATCCAGATTTGAACTCAGGTCCTCCTGTCTCCAGAGCCAGTGCTCTAGTCACTGAAAATATTTTTTAATCAGGACCCCAAGTTTAGAATCCTTGGTCCAAATGATAGTACAATCAAACCAACATAATACTAACCGAATAACTGGACCCAAAACATAGTCATGAATGCTTCAATGTCATATTGGAAGAACTCAAGTGTGCAACCCACCTTGGGATATCCTTGGCCATGTACTTTTTAATATTGTTGTCAATGACCTAAATAAAAGCATAAATTATATTCTTAATGAGTTTCCAGATGGCATCCAACTAGAAGGGGCAGAGTTTGGATCCAATTAAATGGTATGAAGTTAAATATATCTAAATAACTTTCAGAAGGTAGCAACTTTCTCCACAATGGATGTCTTCATGCAAAGAGAAAATGACCAGTTTTGCTGTGATGTTATAGTTGAAGTTCTTGGTTGGGCTTGAGTTAGACCAAAACTTCTTAAACTGTGAGTTGTGATCCCTTATGGGAAATAAGTAACTGAATGTTGGGATCATGGAATTCCGATCAGTAAATGTTTGATATATATGCCTATTTTATATACCAGGGGTTGCATAAAAAATTTCTCAGGTGAAAAGGGCTCACAAGAGAAAAGGTTTAAGAAGTCCTGGCTTATACTAAGGTCTAATGTGACCATGTGTGGCCACTAAGGCCTCTTCCATCTGAGATTCAGTGATTCTGTGTGTTGTGGCCCTAGAATGACCAGCCCTACCCTCCAGTTCCTTCAGTTCCAGTTCCACCACCCTTGCTGCTCATGGTGTCCCATCACAGCAATCTCCCTTAATTGTTCTCCACAGCAACCCTGGATTCTTCATAACATTAGATGGTCCTAACTCCCAGAATTCCAGTTCCCTTCCTTGAATCACCCAACAACCACCACAGAGCAAGGGCAAGTCACATCCCATTCTCCCCAGTGGCCAAAGATATCCATCCAACAATACACAAGGGCACGGAAAGACCTCTACATACCATACAATCAATGAGGTCCTACAACAGGAGAATATCACCCTTCAAAGGCAACTCTGTCAAGTGACCAAGGAAAATGCTACCTGTCCTCCTAGCTTCAAAGGCTATTTTAACTAATGGGGACGGACCTCTCCATAAATATGGAGGGCTTCTGGTCTTTCTTCAGTAGTCAGACAAGTTTGTCAGGTGAGCAGAAACACTCTCTTTGCCCACTCCCAGCTTTCTTTCTCTATATCTGGCTACTCCCGAGTCTACAACCCTCAGGCCTGAGTCCTTACCTGAATTAGACTGCCTTCTAAAGCGGAACTTCATCAGACCAAACCATATAGATTGTAACCCCTACTGGGACCTACTGAAAATTACTTCATTCTCAAGAGCATTTTGATAAGCCTTTAGCAGCACTCCCCTGAGAAAGAAAGCTGTCGTTTGGAAAATCAGACAGCAGAGATAGACAAAGTTCAATACAAGACCATATCAGCTCTATCCTGGCAATTTAGCCTAATCTAATGGGGAACAAGCCAGCCTTAAGCAATTGTTTCACAGAGAGGTTTGGACCCATCCCTTCAGGAAATCCAAATCCAATAATGTCTTTAAATTGAGGGTTCTTCCTCCATTCATGGAAAGAACTGAATCAATCACTGCTCCCTCCTTCCTGTCTCTCCTCATATCTGATTACATTACTCAAGCAGATCTATAAGGGCCTGACCCCAGGTGAGCCCAGCAAAGCAGACACAGAAGTGTGTGTGTCTATACTCTAGCCAACTGGCCAAGGACTCTGCTAACAGACATGAAAAGAAAGAAGGGATCAAAGCAGAGAAATGGCTGGGTTCTACAATGGGAAAACTACGAACAACACCATGCTCCTGCTAGTTTCCATTCTTCAGCATCTAGGAGGCTGAACTTTCATTTGGCCTGAGAATCCTGAATTCCTGAATCTCACAGCAAAGTTCAGAAAAAGGTCTTGGTGGTTACCTGCAGATTATTCAGAAATGTAAAAACAAAATAATAACCCAAAGTGAGCCAGGTCAAAAATATATCCAATGCTCATATTGGATATAACTCAGTCCTCCTCATTCTCTGTAATCTTAAGGGCATGCTAATTGGCCTTCCACAACCCTGAAATCATACAGATCCCCTTTGGATAGACCTCTGATCTTTCTGCTACATCCAGAACTGCCACAGCCCACCTCATTTTGCATCTGTTACTACTCCCTGACCAAGGAAAGTCTTACACTCCCCAATAATGATTGACATGTGTCTATATGTATATATATATATATATATATATATATATATATATATGTAAATGCATACATATATATGTCTAGATAGATCAACAGACAAATTATAGATAAAAAGAAAAGTTATTAGTTGTTCACTTTATTCCAGATAATCTGATCTGCTTTCTTCCTCCTATCCAATTCTGGACCCAGCTCATCAGCCATACCCAGTGTCTGTCCTAGACATATTACTGAGATCAGTTCTGCAGTAATCCATCCAACTGCATAGAATCATCTGAATAATATATAATATATATAATATAAAGAATATATAAGAATATATACATACATATGTATATATATATATATATTCCTACTTGTAAATAAATTTATAAATACAAATACTGTTAAGTGACCAAGGAAAATGCTACCTGTCCTTCAAAGGCTATCTTAACTAATGGAGCTGGACCTCTCCATAAGTATGGATGGCTTCTGATCTTTCATCAGTCGTCAAACAAGTTTATCAGGTGAGCAGAAACACTCTTTGCTCACTCCCAGCTTTCTTTATCTAGATACAAGAAAGCAACAAAAGGCCTGAATTCAAGAAGGTTATATTCTAATAAAGACAACATGTAAATGGAAATTGGAGGGGGCTGCACATATATGGAAGCATGGAGTGAAGGGACCAGGAAATGATATGGAAGTCTGGGCCCTGGGAAGATAAGGTAAAAGCCCAGTTCTGAGCCTAGGTTACTGGTAGGGAGGAAATGAGGGTTCTAAGTAGGGAAGGCATTTATGAGAATTTGGCAAATATATTCAGGGTCACAAAGGCCAAGCAGTGCCCTTCCTCCTTCCACTGACTGCCCAAGGCATAATTCATTTTGTTCTAGAGGCCATGATCCTAGATGTGGATATATGTATTATCTGATTTGCCCTCTGGGATTCCCTCAACATCATTTTACCTCAAAGATTAATCTAGCTATCTGTCTCCCCACCCTGACCCCATTTAGATTGCAGTGCCATTAATAAAAAAAAAGAACAGCAAGCTTCACTTGTGCCATGATAACATAGTGTTCAGATGCCCAAGACTAGTTCTCATTCTCAGAGCTTGCTAGACCAGTTGCATCAAGCTACCATCTTTACAAAACTGGACTTGAAAAATGCTTACAAGGTTTGGGAGGGAGACCAATGGAAGACTGTATTTCAGATCCACTCTATGGACATGTCATGAGGCCCTTTGGTCTATGTAATACCCTCACTATTTTGTGGTAGCTTATGGATGCCATCTTTCATAAGTGCCCAAATACAAGAGTAATGGTTTTACCTTAAACATGACAAAAAAAAACCTGTGGTCCCATCTCTATGGTTATTCCCTCTAATGGTACAACTCAGAACTATACTTTTTTATCATATGAAACTATTGTTTGTGTTATCCTATAAATTAACCCAACAATCTGGGGACCACGCCTAGATCTCTTAATATTAATGGAAAGCAATGGATAATAAAATATAATATTTCATAACAAAGCAGCTCCAAAAGATTGTAAAGATGAACTTTTTTCCACAGAGGAGTCATAAAAGCACAGTACAACTTTCCAAAGGCAATCTGATCTGTTCTCTTCCTCCTATTCAATTCTAGACTAGCTCATCAATCATATCCAGTATCTGTCCCAGACATATTCCTGAGAAACCAGTTCTGCAGTAGTCCATCTAGCTGCATAAGAATAATCTGAACAATAAGCATTGATAATCCATTTTGTTTTTCCTATGTGGATATTGAGGCTGAACATTTTGAATTATTATGGATCTCATTTAAGAGGTTCTGTAGTACTTAAAGGTTTGAAGTACTATTTGAAGAACAACTATCATGTTGTCAACTACAGTAGGAGCATCAGAGGACCTCACCTTCCCTAGGGAATCCCACTTTGACTTGGCTATCTACTAAAATGGCAGCATACATCATTGGTGAGCATCTACCTCCCTAGTTGTATGCCTCCCTTGACAATAGTCAGAGATAGATAAGGAAAGTAGAGTTAGCAGAAAGAAGATTGGAGTCAGAGGATCTAGGTTTAAACCTAGGACTTGCTGCGTACTAATTATGCAATCTTGAGCCAGTGGCTTTACACTTTAGGACCTCCTCTGTAAAGTGAAGTGACTGGGTGATCACTAAATACCTTTCAGCTCTAATCTCCCAATGTTACAGTGGATTTGGAGCTGGAAGACTTAGGGATGACTCTCAGATTTGCTGCTTAACTCAGTGGATGACCTTGAGTAAGTTATTCTACCTCTTTTGGCCTCAGTTTCTTGACCTATAAATTGGGTGGTGGACTTAGATAAAAAGGTTCCTTTCCTCTAAACTATAATTATCTTTCAACTTTATATGCTTTCAGATTCTGTTTCTCATATAGCAATGAGGTTATTTCTTGCTTTGAGATTACATTGTTTACTGCTTAACAGATAAAAATTCACCTTCCACAGCTTACCAGAACGAGCTTCACTAGCTCACAAATGAATGTCCCAAGCACACATCCTCAGGCTACATTTTATAGTTACATCTTATTCTATCAAAATGAAGGGAATCATGCAGCTATGAACCTCCATGTTCTAAGTTGATCTCATCCAGCCAGAATGTTTTTGACTTAAATGAAATTATTTCTACCCCTCAGATTTCCCCAGTCCTCAAATCATAGAATGTAAACCCCAACTCAGAAAGTTGTAGGCTACTCCAAAAATACTCAGGCCACAAAAGCAGCAAGTTATGGTCAAATAGAACGCCAGACCACTGAGGATACCCTGATGTTAGGCAATTGGATACAGATCCTTTACCTGGAATCTCCACTCTGGTCATCCTTAGAAGAAGCTGGAGTATTGTTCCAGCCAAACCTCAAAATGACCCTAGATTGTGAAACCTATAGTCTTGCCACTTAAACTCTCATTGTTTTAGTCATGTCTTCATTTTCCTGATCCCATGTTGGAGTTTTCTTGGAAAAAATACTGGAGGAATTGGCCATTTCTTTCTCCAACTAGTTTGACAGATAAGGAAACTGAAGCAAATAGGTTAAGTGACTTGTCTAGGGTCATATAGCTATTAAGTGTCAGATTGGAACTCAGAAAGATGAATCTTCCTGATTCCAAATCTGGTACTCTTATCAAATGTACAATCTGGCTGCTCCTTAAACTATTATAGAAAATGCTTACTAAATTCTATTTGACTTGTTCCAAATCCATGGTATTTTTCATCAATGCCTGATTTATTACGTATAACTAGATCTTAACCCTCCAATCCCAAGACCCTCTTTTACCACCAGACCAAGATGAAAGGAAGAAAGAATTCATGAATAAGGCCATGCTGGACTCTTAAAAACCAAGAAGGGAACTTCTAGTACCTTGTCCATTGAAAGGGTTTTAATCAATAAAATCAAACCAGGTGGTTGGGAAACACCACACAGCATTTTCAGTACTTGTTCTCTATCACTTGTACCCCACCCCATCCCCCAAAAACTGAAGCTTACCACACCCACCACCATTTAAAGGAACATATCTTCTGATCTCCAAATTTCTCCAGAACAAATTATGAACCTTAGATAAAGTAGTTCCATCTGTCTCCATGGTCTAGGGCACCCAGAATCCAAAAGATTTTTTTAAAAATCCAAAACTCATGAACCCAATTCACTAAACCTTACCTCTCATGCTGTTGGCAATAAGACTGCACTAACAGATTCAAGGATCCAACACAAGCTTACAGGAACACTTACCCCCACACTTTAGTCTCTTCTCTTTCCAGTGCCATAAAAACAAACTCCATATTCAAGAAGCTTGCACCACCATAACCGACAGCCAGTATGGCCATGGTCCTTTAAGTTGCAAAAGCTAGGCAGGGATAGACAACCCCAAAGCACCAGTGCAGCAATTCTGAACTAATAGTGCCAGGCCAGATAACTGAAGATGAGAGGCGATAAGACAGGATACTAGAACAGGGAAGGCTGCAAAAGATGCTACTAAGCTTGAGGAGAGAAACACATCTTCCAGAGGGGGTCAGTTCTGACCATCCGAAAGTCACTTGGGACAGATACTTAAGCTAGTTAAACATGAATTGATCATTGTGAGAGGAGTCTGAGAAGCTTTGAAATCCAGACCCCATAGAAACCATTGTCAGAAAGAAGGGAACAAGGGAAAACTGGGATGGAGTGGGGAAAGAGAATGAAATTTCCCAAGAAGAAAAGCAATTACTCAAGAAGAAAATTCAAAGATTTTGAACAGAAACAGATAAGATCAACAGGGGAAACATTAACTGAAGGAAATATGCCTCCAAGATCTGAGAAACAAGTTTAGACATCTATAAATATTAAAAAAAAAAAAAAAAAAAAAAAAAAAGGTCTGTTAATGAGACAGAGAACTCTGTGGAATATGAGGAAAACATGGAACAACAACTTGCTATTCTTGAGTGTTTCAAAAAAGAAATTAGAATAATGAAATCAGAATTTATGACCCATGTGGCAAAAATAATGGACAGAACAGAAAAATTCAAATCTTTAATGACAAGTCTTACCAAAGAACCAGAATACAAATATACAGAAGTAAAGAACAATCTAAAAGAAGAGAACTAAAAAATATTAACATTTAAAAAAAAAAAAAATTTCCCATGTTAGCAAACATTGATCTGGATTTTAGAATACATAGAGATTAAATAACCACAATAAAAAAAAAGCCTTACAATCAAAATTATGGACAAACAAACAAACAAAACTTAACACCATATTTTATGCAAGAAATGATAGGAAAGAACTGCCCAGAATCTCTGAACACATAAAATTAAATACCAATTAATAGAATCCACCGATTACCTCCAGAAAATAACCCAAGGCTACTGTACACTACAAGATACATAGTAGTTAAATTTAACAATTGAATTCAGAAACAAGTTCTGTAAGCAAATGTGTTCTCACTGGCAAGGTGTCCTCTTTAAAAGACAAACTGGAGGGCAGCTAGGGGGCGCAGTGGACAGAGCACCAGCCTTGAATTCAGGAGGACCCGAGTTCAAATCTGGTCTCAGACACTTAACACTTCCTAGCTGTGTGACCCTGGGCAAGTCACTTAACCCCAGCCTGGGGGGGGGGGGGACCCAATAATGGGATTATCATAAATCATTAAAAAAAAAAAAAAAAAGCCATGCTGTGCAATATATTATTGGGTGACTTTCCCATATCCTTGGAAGTTCCTGAATAATTGACATTTCCCCAGGACCTATCATAGCTCATATCTCAGTCATATTCCTGGCTTTTCTACTTAAATATTCTAAGCATCCATAAGAAAGAATTCCTGGATCTGGGAATTAGTCTTGCCTCCGCTATCCTAATAAATGGCCCTTAATTTATCTGGGTTTTTGCCTTTCTTTATCTCCCCAGTGCTTAGACTAACCACTTCTGTGGACCTCACTTTCCTCCTCAGTAAAATAAGGGATTCAACTTTTCAGGGATAAACCCCTGTTGTACCGGTGACCATCTCCTCATTGGGATGGACTCATCCATTTTTTTTCACTGAATATCAGTCTGCCTTGGGAGTTAGACTGTGCTGTTACTCCCAGCTCATTCCTCTGTGTGTGTGTGTGGTGTGTGTCTATCACTCATGGTTTAACCCAGTCCTCTACCTCTTTCCATCATCTAGAGGATGTTCTTAACAGTTTCCTGCCACCTAGTGGAAGGACGTGAAAACCACTGGCATCACGATTTCACCTGTCCATAAGAAGCGTTAATGGGATTATGGAATCATGGAGTTGGTCCTGGGGACCACGTAGCATCTGAATGTCTTTTACTAGAGAGGGAGTGACTAGTTTCTAGAGGGCTGACCTTGAAGCCAGGAAGAAGACAGATCGATTTTCACCTCTGAGATACACTGTCTATATGACTCTAGGCAAATCATTTAACCTGCCTTCCTAAATTAGAAGGAAGTTAGCAGAGGGAGTTTCTCATCTTGGAGCTCCCCAAAACGGTGAAATCACAGGTCCAATTCCTAGTCTGTTCCCCAGCATTTAGCATAATGTCAAAACACATTGTTAAGTGAATAATAAATGTTTGTATTGGAGGAAAGGGAGAAAAATTTGAAACACAAGGTTTTAAAAGGGTGAATGTTGAAACTATTTTTTCATGCAATTGGAAAAATAAGATAGTATTAAAAAGCAAAAAATAAAAATTATGTTTGGGGAACAAAGCTCCAAAAGTAAATAAATAAATAAAGGTTGGTCGATTGATTTAACAAATAATCATTCTGTCTCCACTTGAAGACCTCCAGTGAAGGGAAACTCACTACCACCTAAGGCAATCCATCTCACTTCTGAGTGGTTCTAATGGTTATAAAACTGGTCTTGATGTGAAACTGCCTCCATTTTGTCATTCCATTAGGAGTTTTCTTGGCAGAGACACTGGAATGATTTGCCATTTCCTGCTTCAATTCATTTGACAGATAAAGAAACAGAGGCACATATGGTTAAGTGACTTGATTAGGATCACATGGCTTGTAAGTGTCTAGGGTCAATGAACTCAGGAAGATAGTGTTCCTGATTCCAAGCTCAGTGTCCTATCTACTGCACCACGTAGCTGCTCTGATTTTTTTTTGTTTAGTTGTGTTTTTTTAATTTTTAGATAACATATCCAATTTATTTATTGATCTTTCTTTTGTGGATGGAAGTATTTAGGCATACAGACTTTCCCCTAAAGATTGCTTTTTGATAAATTCTAAAAGTTTTAATATGTTCTCTCATTGTCATTTTCTTTAATGAAAATGTTTCAGTTCATGATTTTTAACAGACCAATTATTTTTACTTAAGTCTCCATCAGTTCTTTCATTTTAGGGAAAAACATTGAAAATTCCCAAGAGTGAGCCACTGAGAGGTCTAAGATAGATTCCGCATTCAGATTTGCAGTCATCCAATCCTACTTTGAGGGCCAGAGGATTAAGAAGAGAGTAGTTTGAATTTCAGTATCTGGCCCAGAAATTACTGAGACAAGTACTCATCTAACAGCATATGAACAATACGTGAACTTCATAAAACCAATGCATTAAGTCTGAGCCCAATCTGCCCAGAGACTGAGGTGATATGGGAGAAATTGTGCCCTTACCATATGTTGGGGGAAAGTGTTTATACTGTTTTACTTTTCTATCTTCAAAATAAATCTCCCTTTGTAAAAACTAAATGATTGCAATAATCTATCACTGAAGTAGTCCGTTACTCCCCTCCTACTGATTCCCTGAACTTTGTTTTCCTGAGGATTCTACTAATATTGAGACTTTCAGGGCAGGATTTGACCTTCTCAATCCCTGATTCTTTTGTCCTAGGAAAGTTTACTGAAGTTGGCAAAGATCCAAGACCTCTTGGTTGAGAATCATTTAGCAGTGTTTTTCCTGCCTGTCTCTAACTCTGATTCTCTTTTTTTCTCTCTCTTCTCTCCTCTTCTGCTTCTCTCTCTATCCCTTTGTCTTTTTCCATCCCTCTCTGACCTAACTCTGTCTCTCCCTCTCTCTCTCTCTGTCTCTGTGTTTTTCTCTGTCTCTGTTTCTCTGTTTTTCTCTCTCTTCTTCCTCCTCCTTCTGCTTCAATTTACACTATGCCAGGATATACATACATACATATATATATATATATACATATATATATATATATGTATATATATATATATACACACACACATATATATATACATACACACATATACCATATATATATACACACTATATATATATTTATATACACATATATTTAATATACATCACATATACCATATATCCAGGACATATATATATACACACACACATATATATATAAAGTTAAAAGGGACCCTAATTTTGAGAGAAAGAATATTTCCACTCCTAAGGATAGAAGAGTGACATAGACCAAGGATTGAAACTGGAGCAAAGAATCCTAGCATCTCTGTTTACTAAGGGTGGGGCCTGTTGCTCAGCATCCTGAAGATTCTCCATTCAGAATCTGTGACCTTATTGCTTCCCTACCAGAGAACGGTTAAGCCATGACTTCTCCTGGTTATCTCCTCCTTAAATAGTTTTTCACATTTCTCTTAAGGGCATCTGTCTTAGGACAGAAATGCCCTCATATTAATGACTTCAAAGAAAAATATTAATTATAACCATATGAAGAAGCTAGTCAAGCACTCTTCCAGTATCCCGGAATTAACATGGATATCTCAGGAAGATGAAGAAAAATTCAGAGGTAAGCCTTGGATCAGTCAGGAGCAAGAATTGGGGAATGAGAAGAAAAGGCTAGCAGCCCCACCCAGACGACTGAACTGAGGTGGGAGGAAGGGAGAGGTGAGAAGGAAGATGTTGAAACCCCAGTTCGACACTGCTGAGAGAAGGGACTCATATCTTCCTGCCCCCCCACCTCTCACACACACTGCCCCATCCCACCATTTGTTCTAATCCCCAGTATCCATGGGAGTCGTCCTTCACTACTTGACACAGCATCTCTCTCTCCCTTGGGTTTCATCCCCAATGTGCCTTTTTCCTGCTCTTGCCCCTACAGCTCAACAACTGATCATCAGTCTGAGTCGCAGACTCCCTTCCTGCCACCAGGTAGGATTCTGCAGCTCTATGAAGTGGAATCTGTCTCAGACCCAGAGTCCTGGCTCCCAAGAGGCATAAATGTTCACAGGCCGTGCATGTCTTTTTAGTAGTGGCTGCAAACAGTGAGAGCATCTCCTCTGTGTGCCAGAGAGCCCATGGCCTTATCTTGAGGTTTACAGTTGGCTATGGGAGGAACTGTCACTCAGCTAGATGTTAGGTTTGTCTGTCTGGTCCCCACATTGCCTTTATGTCTTCACTCTCTTCCCAGCCCCGTTACCCTGCCACCATTCTGCCATGTGAGGATCGTTGAAAAGAATTCAATAAGAATTTATTAAGTGTCGATCATTTGCAAGGCATTGTGCAATAGTCTGAAAATTTAAGGACAAAAATAAAAATTTTGTTCTGAAGGAGTTTGCACTCTACTGAAAGAAAATGAGAATTCTAGACTTGAAAAGATACAGTGGAATAGGCAGTTTGGCTTCAAGTTTTTAAAATACTGCAAAAGATATTCTTTGTGTTCTCAGCACAGTCCTTGGCACACTGAAGGTGTGTAATAAATGCCTATTGACTTGTCTTGTAATTGGAACCATAAAGCAAAGCTAAGAGCATTGGGGGAAAATAAAGTTTGATGGAAAAAAAGTGAACTTCTAAACAATTGAAACTGTTCCAAGTAGAAGGGACCACAGAGGTGGTCAGGCAAAGGTCAGTTGCCTTATGCATGGAATTGTTTAGCAGCTTCTGGATTATGGAGAGGTTAGCCTTGATCACCTCTGAAGACCTTTCTACTCAGAAATTCTGGGATTCTATGAAATCATGAGCCCTTTCATGATGCTGTGAGATCAGAAAACTAGAGTAATACATTAAAGGCACAAGCACAGGCAAGGGAAAACAACATGATCCACGTGTTAGTTGACAATGTACTTCGAGACCCTGAAATGGCCATGGATGTAAAGGTTACCTTTCATCCATAGTTGTGGTGGTACCTGGGAAAAACTGAGCCTGCTTCTGTATATAAACCCTGGGAATACAGCCTGAGAGAATGGACAACACCCCAAAGTGATTTTCTCACTTAGCAGGAAATCTGATATAGGGAAGAGATACACGCTGGCAATCACGAGATTGGATCCTGTTTTGTCTTTTACTAGCTGTTTGACCTTAGGCAAGTCACTTAATCTGTAAAATGGGGTTAATGATACTGCACTACCAGTTTCTCAGTTCAGGAAGGTGCTCAGTGTTACAATGGAGAGTTTTTTGACTTGAATTTCAATCCCGCCTTAGGTACTGCTTACAAATTTTCAGCCTCATTTCTTCATCTATAAAACCATGGGTGGTAATAATAGCACCTTCTTCCCAGGGTTATTGTGGGAATCAAACTTCCCAGGGGGTATTGTGAGCACAGTGCCTGGCACACAGTAGACATTTTATAAATGTGTATTGGATTGAACTGAAATGAGAGAATACACATAAAGTGCTTTGCAGCTCTGAAAGTGTTATGTTAAGTGCTGGCTTACTAGCTTGTAATTATGATACATATGCCCACCAGAAAACTACAGCAACATTCCCACCATCTCCCTACAAATGGAGAAAATCAACCCCCAGGGATCCCGAGAACTCCAGCCATTTAATGAGAAGCTCGAATATCTGCAGGGTACACGAGTTGAAGATTCCACAGAAGGACTGGGAGTAAGATAACAATTGACGAAGCAGGCAAAGTATCTCTAATCAAGTGTTTGGGCAAAACCGTGGGTGCGGGAAGGGCTCAGCTATGTCACTTAATCCAGTTCCTTCCCCCCTCCTAGATAACTAAGTCCACAGTTGCAGCACCTTCTATATAGAAAAAGAAGAAGCAGATAAGGGGGAGATCCCATGGGTGGAAGAAGCTAATCACTAAGGCAACTAGCCCACCATGAATAGAAATTACACCGGCATAATGAATAATGTCAAAGGAGAGTCAGACCCCGGGCTAAGTTCAACCAGAGGACAGAATTCACTTTGAGTCTTTCCCACCATGATTGTTTCCCTGATCTCCCATGGAACAAGGCCACTGAGGAAGGGGGGAGAGGAGAGGCGGTGATTTTTGGAATATAGGAACAGCAGTGGGAACGGGAGAAAGGGCGGCCGGACTACCTATCCCGTTTGCCCAGCCAGGTCCTGTAACATTAGACAGCGTAGAGTACAATTCCCAACACCCCAGATGCCTGTGGAGTGCGTTATAGATCTCATGAAATGGCAGAGGCTAAAGGTGAGTAGCAAGCCTGAGCGGAGGAGGAGGGGCTGCAAGGGGGTTCCACAGATTGCCCAGGTCGTCTTCTGGGCCTGTGGAGAGCAGAGCTGTGAATGTGCACCTCTCATCTCATGTCACTCCTCATCCTCTGATTCCTTCCTGTCTCCTTGGGTGGCCAGGATCTCACCCGCAGCCTGAGTTCTTCCATAGAGGATGAACAGATCTATGCAGCTCAGGTGAGAGTATATGAAGGCCCCAAAGTCAGAGGTCAGTAGAATTGGGGGTAGGGAAAATTTAGATTCTAAATCTCAGTTGTGTCCAAAATAGTCCTGGATCACTCTTCTCCCTAACACCCCCAAACCACAAAAGCCTTCTTTCTTTGCCTTTTCCCTCCACCCCTGTACTCCCAGCCACCATCCTTACATGAGTCATGAGGGATCATGGTGCAACATTTCCCATCTTGGTGAGGACTGAAGCCCATCCTTTTCTGTGGATCCTCCAGGCCTTGGGTAAACTGAGAATCAGCAAGGAGTTCATCATAGAAGCACTCTGGGCTATGGTGAGTTGAAGAGCAAAATTAGCCTCAGACTACAAGAAAAACAAAGTAGAGAAAGGGGACATGTAGATCCTTCCGAGATAGTGGCAAGTTTGGAATTGGCCTTGGGCATGGGCCATCCTGGGGGAAGAAGCAAGGAGAAGGGAGCTCACTCTCCTTAGCTCAAGTAGAATAAAACAGGGACTCTGGAACACCCAAAAACACCCTAAAATGGAGTGATGGGACAAATGTCTTGATCACCCCCCCTGTTGTATTCCCTTGAGCGGATATGGAAATACCAGGGGACAAAGGACTGAGAGAGGTTGCTGACTCCCAAATTCCTATTTCCTAACAGGCTCAGGTAGGTTCTGAGAGAGTGAGGTATGAATGCTGCAGAAGCCTTGCTCTTCTAGGTGAGTAGATCTTCCCTCCATGGGGGAAGGTGGGGAGAGGCTATAATATTGTGATAATAGCTACCATTTGCATAGAGCACTTTAAGAGCATTCTTTACATAGAGCTTCACACATGTTATCGATCACCAATCCTGGGAGGCTACTGTTATTTCCATTTTGCGGATAAAGAAACTGAGCAAATTTAAGTTAACTAACTGAATAGGGTTCCAAGTCAAATATTTCATTCATTATGCTATTAGCTCAGCCTAGTATGTGTGTGTCCAGCACTGTGGCAAATACTATCATACTTGAGTCAAAAGGTTTAGATCTTAGCTTGCACCATTACTAGCTGTACTAGCTCTGAGACTTGGATCAAGTCACCTAACCCCTCTTTGCCTCAGTTGTTTTTTATTTAGAAAATAAGGGAGTGGAACTAAAGTATCTTTTAAGACTCCTTCTAGCTCTAAACATCATGAGATTGATTACACAACTATAGAAAGGGAAGGTATACAAATACATAGAAAAGAATGTTTAGGAGCACTAGCTCAAGCTGAAATCTGGAGCTGTCCAATGGTCTCATCATATCTCTTGGAAGAGTAAATAATAGAGAAAGAGGAAAATGGGAGAGTGAAAGCAAGGTGAAGAGAAAAAAAGAAAATAGTGGAAAATGGAGAAGGCAGGTAGATTGAAGAATGAGGAGGAGAATGCTGGGGTAGCAGAGGGAGAAGTCTTTCCTACCTAAGATAAAAGGAAGGCAAATAGAAAGGGTAATAATAAATGTATTGGGGAAGAGATGGCCCAGGGTAAGCCAGTGGGGTGAGGGTAAGGAATATAGACAAAGCTCCAATTGATGGATCTTGGTGCACATGGAATTTTCCATCATTAGCAATGCCAAAAAACTTAGTATTTTAGATTCCATGAATAAAGGGAATATTGCCCTACTCTATTTTTCCCTAGTCAGACCACATCTACAGTATTATGTTCAACACTAAGCACCACAGTTAGGACATTGATACAAAAGAAAACACCCAAGGATGGACAAGCAACTAGAATAATGAAGACCATCAAATTTATTCTCTATGAGGATTAAAAGAATTGAGAAGGTTTAGCTGGGAGAAGAGAAAACTCAAAGATGATATGACGTTGACTTCAAATATTAGAGTTAAAAGTTCAAATGAGAGATTAAATAGTCCTAGGGGACCAAATTAGGAATAATGGGGTGGAAGCTAGAAAGAAGCAAATTTAAACAATGTCATGAAAAGCTTCCTAAGAAAACTACCCCAAAATGAAGTAGGCTGCCAGACTGGGGGTGTAAATGAAGGGTTGTTGGAGGAGCATGGGCTTTCCCCTCACTAGAGCTCTTCAAGAAAGATCTGGATGACCACTTATCAGGTATGTTGTAGAGAAACACAGCTTGTGGGGATTCTTTATTGGGTATGTGGTCTTTGAGATCCTTCCAATTGATTATGTGATTCTGTAACTTAAGTCCTAAAGATTCTATCCCAAGGTTGGGGGAGGTAGAGGGGAGCGGTTGAGAATGTAATTCCAATGAGTGCCTTAACATGGAGTAGAGTAGAGGGAAAGGGCCAAAGGGATCACTTTTCCTGTGCCTTGAAGGATGACATTCCCCTGGGTTCTGCTTCTTACCTAAAGCCTCTCCTGTCTAGGCTGCCTAGATAAATTTGTGATCCTGTCTCTCATCGAACATCTAAAGGGATGCTCTGTTAATCGGAGGATGGACACCCTGATGGGACTTCATATGGCCCTCAATGCCTGGATCATGGTCTCCAAAAGCAAAGTAATTGTGGAAGGGGAGGGGGAAACAAAATTCACTGGGCACAAGGTGGGGTAGGGAGGAGGGAAAGAGAATAAAGCAACAAGTAGAAATGAGATAATAAAGACAATCTGGGGGGAAGGGAAAGTGAGAAAAGTAACAGAAAGACTCTTAACTAGGAAATAAGGAAGCTATCAAGTCCAGACAGAATCCGGCTCCTCAATTCATCCGTAAATTAACAAGCATTTCTTTGAGGGTTATTGTGAGAGAAGATAAAAGAAATACAAAGTAATCACCTTTCCTAGAAGAAAGATGGAGAAGGGACAGAAGCATCAATTAATGTACTAATTGTGATCTCACAACCACCTTGGGAAGTGGGTGCTATTATTCTCTTCACTATAATTGAATAACCTGAGGCAGACAGATGTCAAGGTGACTTGCTCAGAACCACATAGTTAATAATTATCTGAAATCTGAATTTAGTTCAAGCCCAATGCTCTAAAAAACCTACCACCAAGGGCAGGGAAGAGGTATTCTAAGGGTTCTATCTCCCTGCCCCCATCCACAGTCCCAGGGATAAATACAAGGAGCACCTAATATTTATTGGACTGCAATTCCCAGGTGGGTGAAGAGACATACCTGTTCTCAGGTAGTTTCTAGTCTGACAACAGATAACTCAGTACTTGAGTGAGATGCCATGGGGATACTCTACCAGGTGTTCACATCCAGGTGAAGAAGTGATACCTGCATACATAGGGAGCATGGGCCAAACTGTAGCAAGGGGAAAGGAGCAGAGCAGGAAAACCAATGGGGCTTCCTCATTCACACGCATACATTCCTCCCCAGCGAGAGCCTATAGGAGCCAAGAACACACTGATAAAGATCCTGATGTCGCTGATCAAGGGGAAGAACGCTCTGGATGACGTGGCCCTGGAAGCAGCTATGTGCCTGAGTTTCCTTGACCATGAAAATTCCATAGCCTGTGAGTTCTTACTCCAGTGCCTGACCCAAGGAGATATGAAGAGGAAGATGAAGGTTTGAGACTGCAGGCAGGGAGGCCGGGCTGGGAAATCTTCCATCCCCGCCACAGTGGCTCTTCCTTTGTCCAAGGAGGTCAACACCAGGCCCAGTCCCCTCTGGCTGTGTTCTCCAAAGGGAAATCAGTCAATAAACATTGATTATTGTGTGTTGGGCACTGTGCTAAGTACCAGGGATACAGAGAGACAAAAGACAGACTCTGCCCTCAAAGAGGGCAGACATAATAGGGGAGACAATGAAGGAGAAAGGGAATGGGGCAGGGATCCAGGACAAGGAACTAAGTGAGCCCTGGCTTTTCCCATTCTTGAGGACTTGGTTGAAACCTCAGGGAAACTGTGTCTAATGTGTGTGTTCACCCTGAAGCCCCTGAGATTAAGGAACACTCACTGCCCCCCTTCCTCCTCTACCAACCATCCCACCCCATCTTGATTCACCACCCACTTTCACTCCACCTCCATATGAGCAAGAGCACATTGAATATGGAGTCAGATAAGCTGACTTTGATACTTACTAATCTGTGGAACCTTGTGCAAGTCCTTAAGTCTCTCTAGGACTGTTTTCTCAACCACGAACTGTAAATGAGTTGGAGCTAGTAGACAGAGGAAGGGGGTGTTGAACAAGAGGATCTCTGAGGTCCCCTCCACTTCTGAATCTCAAAGTGATCTGTGCCTTCCCTTTCTAAGCCTCTGGATCTGTCTTTTGTCTCCCTGGGCCTTGTTGGTTTTGTCCTGCCATTCCTGATTCCATCTGATTCAGATCTGTCTTGCCCTAGGTCCCCCAGGCTCTTCTCATCCTCTTCCCCTGCCTCTTGAGTCCATTCCACTTTGACTCCTGCTACTTCCCACTCTCACTTAATCTTTTAACCACTCTAGGCAATGATGGTGTTAGTGAAGCTAATGAAGATATATACCTTGCCCATCCTCCAGGGTGCCATGGATCAACTAAGGAACTCCTTCGTGCAAAAGGTGGAAATGGTCCCTGAGAGCCGCTGTGCTCCCTTTGGGGAGGGAATCTTTCTCTTCATCTCTCCCTGGGTCGGGCATGGAGCAGAAACTTATAGGCTACAAAAACTCTGGGAAAGGTGGTGGGTTGGGAGGGAGGAGAGAGAATCTGCCAGGAGCCCACTCTTCCCTAAATCTTACACAGGAAGTTGTTCTTCCCTTCTGACAAATACCCCAAATCCTGGGTATGGCCATCCCACTCTCCATTTCTCTCCCATCCTCAGCACCGTTTAGAAGCCATCAAATTGCTTAAGATTTTTGGACTAGACAAGATTCAGAAGTTGGGGATGGAAAATGAAGTCTTTGAGCTACTTAGGTTGAAGGTTCATGAGGATCCCTTCCAAGTGAGTCCCCTTCCTTTCTTCCCTCCCCTTCTCTCTTCTCCTTGTCAATTCCTCTTCTCCTGTCACCATCTCTCATCTTACTCCCAATTCTTTGACCCCCAGGAAGTGAGAGAAGCTGTGGCAGAAGTAGTGGAGGCACTGAAAATGAAGCCGACGATGCTGAACATCATGGAGTCGTGAGAAACTTGGGGAGAAAGAGCTGGGGAAGGAGGGGAGAAAGCCCTCATTGGGCCTGCCCATGCTGTCCACCCTATGGGGAAGGGAACCCTGCCTGCTACTGGGAAGTGGAGGGCACTGTTAGTCAACCAGAAACTAATCTCTTGCTTTCATTGCCCTAAGAGAGAGTGGGCAGATTGGTTTCAGAGACAGACCCTTTCCCTTATCTGGGGATCCTGGGATACAAGGGCAGACGGAATGTTGGGAGAGGTCAGGAGGAGGATGGAATAAGATGGGAGACTGTAGGATGAGCAATGATGTAACGGACACTGGAAAGGGAGTATCCCAAAGGGAGAAGGGAGGAGGTGTGGTCCTCATGAGCATCTCCCTAGAGAAAGCAGAGGAAGAAGGGCAGGTCCTGGAGATGTCCAACAGACTTCCAAACATTTATTAGCTGCATGATCCTGCCCAGTCACTTGTAACTTTTTTAGATAAGTTTCCCACCTTAAATGAGGAGGTTGGACTCCATGGCCTCAAGGCCCCTTTCAGTCTTTCAGGTTTCAATATATTATTGTATAGCAGACAGTATAGAGTGAAATAGAGCAGAGGGTTTATGAAAACAGTGAGATCATCAGCTGAAAAGACAGTGTGGGATGAAATGAAGAATAGGGGGAAGGAAGTTGATAAGGAGAGAGAAAAAAAAGATGAAAGATAAGAGATCGGATGGGGAGGGAGAAATGGGATGAGGTAGAAAAGTAGGGATGAGATGTGGGAAGTGGGATGAGATCAGACGAGTAGTGAGACAGTAAGATAAGGTAGGGATGAAATGAAGTTGGACATATGAGCAGATATGAAGAATGGAGTGGCAGTGGGAGGGGGAGAATGGAGCAGGATTAGAATAAATGGGGAATGGGATCATGGGTGGTGGGAGAAGTAGAGCAATAGGATGGGAGGGATGAGAATAGGATGGAAGAGGAGGGAAGGGAATGAGCATTGATTTAGTGCCTACTGTGTGTCAGAAACTCTGTTATATGCTTTTTTATAAATATCTCATTTGAGATAATGGGGTGAAGGTAAGAATGGGGTGACAGAAGGAAGTCAGGACAAGAAGGTGGAATGGTAGGAGAAGTGGAAGGCTGGGTGAGAGCTCCGGGGTGATCACTGCAGATCAGACGGGAGAGTTCTCAAATCCCAGGTAGTGTCTTGACCTTTCTTGTGTGGTGAATAATACTTGTCTATAGCAAAATAGGCCTAATAAATGGTCTAGTGGGCCCCATCCCCAGACCTCCTTATGTCCGCTTTACTACTAAATTGTATAGCTCAGATTGTTCCCTCAGTTATTATCCAGCACCTTAGGAGAACAGCTTGGAGTTCATCAGCCCACAGTCACTTTTCCAACCATTCCTCTTTGACCTGGGAGGTACAGGGGATAAAGTCAGTCAGCCAATAAGCATCTATTAAGTGACTCCTACATGCACAATAATTTAGACAACAAATTGAAACCTCACCACTACTTGGGCAAGGGGATCACTAGTTAATGAAGGACCAATCCTTCTCCTTTTCCTTTCCTCTCCCAATGACCCCTTCCTCTGTTCCCTTCTACACAGGGAGCTTAATGACGCCAGTGCTTTGGTACGTCACCAGGCTGTCGTATCCATTGTAAGGCCAACTAAATTGATTTCCTGCCTCTTACCCCTTTTGCCAATCAGTCAGCAGCATTTATTAGACACCACCTATGGATTGGGCACTCCACCTGTAAATCCTCAGCAGTACAGTGATGAGAGGGAAGGTGGAGAGAAGGAGGAGGAGTGGTGGGTTGAGATAAGCCAGAGGGGAAAGAAAGGGAAAAAAGGGAGGATACACAACACTGCTGAGGACCGACAGTGATGGACTGCCCATTCTTGAGGGCTCGGGCTTGGAAGTCTTGGCTCAGGAACCAGGCTGTAGTCTAAGTCTGAATAGGGCAAGGGATAGTAAAAGGGTCATAGGCCAAGAAGCCTTGACTCCCTCAGCCTGGACACCAGCTTCACAGCTCCAGAAGAGCAGGTGCTGGTGAGGGCTACATTTCAGTGGGTTTCCTCTGCATCACCCCCATAAGACCCAGGAAAGTGGCGGGGCAGGATGGGAGACATCAAAGGACATTTGGTACTTCTTCCCAGGGCTGGATATCCAGCATCTTCTACTTTTGCTTTCCACAGGGTGTTCTGGGCATCCGCAATTCATACATATTCCATTTCCTCCTGGACATGCTGGATCTGGAAAGGAATCAAATGGTGAGAAAAACGGTGAGTTCCTCGCCCCCACCCTCTGCTTCTGATCCAGACTCTCCTGCCCTACACTTGTCATCCTTACTGCTTCCAGTCTCCACGTTCCAAAAGGCTTCAGTGCCTCCCCATCACCTGCTGGGTAAAATCCACCTTCCTCAGTCTGGCATTAAAGCCCCTGACTCCCCCTGCTACCCCATCTTAGTTTCTCCTTTATACAGACTTTTCATTTAAATCAGCTCTATCTCCTTTCCAAATTCCCTGTTAGACGGTGGTCCTTCAGTCATGGTTCATGCTCCACAGAATCCCTTCCCTATACTCTCACCCAATTCAAAGGCCTCAAGGCTTAGTTCGAATGCTGCCTCTTATATGGAGCCTCCTCTGATCATTCGGGCAGAGATAGAAATGATCTCTCTCTTTCCTCAACTTCTAAAGTCCTTATAATGTGTACCTATCTAATGGTACTTAGGTGGTGTCATATGCAGGGGTTCTCAAACTATGGCGCACGGGTCAGATGCAGCCCCCTGAGGACGTTTATGCAGCCCGCCGGGTTATGGCAAATGGACCGAGGGGCAGAGACAGAGTGTGAGGTTTTGTTTTTACTATAGTCTGGCCCTCCAACAGTCTGAGGGACCGGGAACTGGCCCCTCTTTAAAAAGTTTGAGGACCATTGAATAGGGCATAGATCTACAGTCAGACTCTTGTCCAGCTCCTCTCTCTCATGGGTCAAGTATAATGCCCCTGATAGAATGGGTGACCAACCAGATAGAAATAGAAGACCACAAGCCCCTTGAGGAAGGAGATTGAGTTACTTTTGTCAGTATTTCACTAGCACTGGGCAAAATGCTTGGCACAAAGTAGGTGATTAATAAAAGTTTGTTGAATTAAGGTGGCAGGATGGAGAGTACTTGACTGGAAGTTAAAAGATTTGAGTTTGAATAAAGAGGGGTCATTTAACCCCTCTCAGGCTTAGTTTCTTCATCTGTAAAATGGAATAATAACAGCACTTTCCTCTTAGCATGGTTGTGAGGCTCAAATGAGTAAATATATGTAAAGTGCTTTATAAGATCTTAAAGCAAAATATATGTTGCTGTTTTTATTATTAAAATTATAAAACTGAAAAAAAATTATAAAACTGGTTAGTGGTCATCTAGTTCAACTTCATTCACAGTGAGGAAAATTAAGGTCATAAAAGGTGGCATGACTTGCCCAAAATCATCCTGCTCATCATTGTCATAGCTGAAATAGAATTCTGGTATAGGGTTTTTACCACTTCATGACCATCTATTGTCAACCTTCCTTCAGCCTGGCTCTTTGAGGGTTGGGTAAAAGGGAGATGCAAAATCTCCTTGGCCTGGCCTCCTGAGAAAGAGCCGTGCTGTTCATTCCCCTCTCTACTCCAGACCCAAAAGAATCTATGCCTGGAGGAGCCAGCCTCTGAATCTCATAATCTTGTTTTACAGCTGGAAAAAGTACTCATTAACCTGGCCAAGAAAGATCCCTGGGTCCGGGAAAAGCTTCAGGATTGGAAGTTCCCGGTGGAGATAGAGAAACAGCTTGTGCTACAAAAGGGCAAAGAAAAGGCTCCGAAGCTCCAAAAGATGAGACGGGACATCGGGCACCAAAGGAAGTCTGTGTTCGGAAGCCTGAGCTCCTTGATGCCTCAAAAAATGTTTAGACGGAAAAAAGTAGTGGTGGAAAAGGAAAGCTCAGACTTTGATTTTCCTATCAAAGGCATCGCTTTAGCCTCTGACTACCCACCCTGTGTCAAAGTCCATGATAAAAAGGATCATCTTAAGAGACCTTGGGATTCCCCAGTCATCAGGAAGCACCTCAAGCAACTTGCTTCCTATTGAGTCAAGGCAAGTATGTCCTAATAACTTCCCTTCCACATTAACTTCACTCTTCTCCCCCACCACCTCCATTTTCTCTGTGATGGCAAATTTCCAAGACTGTCTCATAAATGAGTTAATAAATAATGAAAGCTAACTTGTCTCCAACACCATTCTTACTTTCAGAGTAAGTCAATATATATTTACTAAAGTACGATGTGCCAAAAAGAGACAAAAAAGTCTCCTCAAAGAGCTTATAATCTAATGAGGAAGACAACACGCAAACAAATATATACAAAACAAGCCTATATAGAATAAATAGGAAATAAGAGAAGAAAGGCACTAAAATTAACAGGCTGTAAAGTCCTGTGGGATTTTACTTGGAATTAGAAGGAAATTGAAGGAAGCCAAGGAGGTAAGTAGTCAGTGTAGAGAAGGGAAAGCATTTCCAGGCATGTGGGACAGCCAGAAAGAATACCTAAAAATCAAATTCCTTCACAATCTCTATGATTCTTAAAATCGTGGAAGAGAAAGACAGTAGTTTTAGAACTCAGAAAGTCCCAGCAGGAAAGGGTTTTGGGGTGAGAAGCCACATCACTGGTCTACAGGTTGGCTACCCCTGTCAGTTCCATCTCACAACCATCAATCCCAGCTGCCAAACAAACGCCACTGATCAGGCAGGTAAGTCGGCTTAGAGAAAACAACAGGGCAACCTGAAGGATACGAGAAAGCATGTGTTAAACACCACCTTTATCATCACCTCCTCTAAAACCTCGATAACTCAGGTCAGTCCATCGTTTTCTGGAATAGTTGCCTTCTTTCTTCCCTCTCTTGCCACAAATGGCCAGGCCTGCTTCCAACCTGATGCCCACAGCTACAGGCTAGGGAAGCAATCCTGGTGGAGATAGGCAATGGCAACTTCCTCTGCAGAGATGGCCAGCACACTAAATGACAGTTTAGATCAAAAAAAAAAAAAAAAAAAAAAAAAAAAACTCATTAGATTAGAACATTAAGTTAAAGGTGAAATTTAATAGTGTTGAATAGTAGGTCAGTAGGACTGACTAATATTATCTGGTAGTTCAAGTTCAAGATTGAAACAAGATGAAATTCTTCTCAGTCCACCTGACAGAAAAAGGAAGGTTATTGGTAACCTGGTTATTGGTACAGAATGGAGAAGATATTTTACAAGATAAAATGTGGGAGTACAGTATTTTCTGCTGGTGGTATTTATATTGCTAGTCTGCTGTTCAAAAGCCTCATGGATCAGCCTCTGACTTTTCTACTGAGATGACCAAGAAATCTGCGTTAGTTGCCTGAACCTCAGCCCCCTGAGAGAAATTCTGGCACACCCCAACATCTAGTAAGAAATTTCCATTCCCTTATGGAATAATGTTCATCGGTGCCTCTCTGCAGTTGCCATAGGAGGTATCAAAATGGTTAGAGGTCCAGGTGAGTCCTGACCCTACCCCAATGCCCTCTTTTCAATTTATTCCATACCCCTGACTAAATCACAGAAGTATACTGCCCCTTTAGAGATTCATCTTTTTTCTCTATGCTGACTCAATGTATCTTCTTTCCATTCTTCCTAGTTTTTCCTATAATTCCTGATGCTGTTAAGATTTCACTTTGCATCAGTTCATGAATTTCATATTTTTCTGTATTCGTGTTTTATAGTTTTTTAATAATTATTTTTTTCTTTAATAATAGTGCTTAGAGAACATTTCATTACATTCATGTTTAATGATCAATATCCAGTCAATTAGTATCTCCTTTGTTTTCAGTTCTTTGCTAACATAAAAACAAAAAAAGCTATTATCAATATGTATGTGTGTGTGTATATATATATACAGATATATATATATATGTATATATATATATGTATGTATGTATAACCTTCATAGAAATTATTGGCATCCCAACTGGCATTCTCCTGATACAGAAAACTTCTGATTGGTTCCCAATAGCTAGGGTTATCTCCCAAGATAATTGGCTGAGTGGGACTTAGGAAGAAAAATTCTTTATATAGGAGCCCACCCTTTTAAATTGGCCTATAGAGAAAAGAAATAACCCATTTTTAGCCCTTTTGGTCTGTTTTGATTTCCCCTTTTCAGAAAAGAGATCAGCATACAACAGAGAAAGTTTGGTACTTGAAGAAAAGAAACTTGTGCTTGAACAGTTTATTCCTAAAGGAAGCAGAAACGTCTGCCTTGGAGCAGAATATGGCAAGAATAGACATGCACTTATATACTTAACCTGAGAGAATGCCTGGGAATGGATTTTCCTAACCCAAGTGATAACTGCCAGAGTTGTGATAGTGTTCCTACAAAAGCACATGCCTACGTGCAGTCAGAGAGAGTTCATAAACAATGCTCCTGGACCCCAAGAAAGGATAGCATCCTCCAGCCTTCTAATCAGAGTAGGAGTTTGTCCTGAGTAGCACCAGCGTTAAGGATTGACTCATACATAACATCATGTGTGAGAGTACCAAGTTTGAGAGTTCAGTTATCAGATCATTCATGTAGCTAAACAATGTCTAGCTTTAGAGAAAGTAGGCAAGACTATTCGTGTGACTTTTGTAGCTGAAGGACAAAATCCACATTGTGGAGGATTGGAAGCAGAAGAACAAGATGTAAGCTTTGCTACCCCAATATTACAGTGAATTATTTGGATACCACTGATCAGATGGGAGAAGGATTGTTTGCCCAGTAGCACCCAAAGTATCCTAACAGTTCAGGAAATCTAGGTTTTGGGCAGCAAGGGCATGGCTCAATTTAGTCATTCAACTAGAAAATGAGTCTAGAGATGGTCATTTTCTCACTTGGTAGTCAACACCTAAACTCAAGATCACGGGAATTCTCCATGTAAGAGTTTACCACTAGAGCTGGAAATAGCCACATTTCGGGATCTCTAGTCACTGGCTCATGCTCAGGGAAGGAAATAGATCAGCAAAGGCATCCAGAACCTCGGACTCTCCTAGGCAAGAATATATTTCTATTGTCATGTGGTTGTAACCCCCGTTTCTGAGAAATATATTCTCTACCCCCTGCAAAAAGTTCACAAGAAAGCTCTGGAAGAGGCCCCCCAAAAAGCAACCCAAAACAAATGAGAAACATTTCTCTCTACCTTTGCTACAGCCCACCAAATTGATAGCTACTTCTGATTCCAAATTCATTGTTTTTTCTACTGCCAAATGCCTACAAATCCAGTGCTTGGGAGAACAAAATAAAAATGGGGGAGGGGGGGAATTTAAGGAAAAAAAATTAAAATTTAAGGACTTTGGGAGTCCTCTGCAATCAGAGAAAAGAAAATTGGCATGAATTTTTTTCTCCACATAAATATATATATACAAATATTCTCTATGGTATCCAACTAATCCTTTCTAAGCAATTATGTTAATAGTAGTGTGCTAAGTATTACAAGAGCTATAAAAAATGAACAAGTCTTCATTCTCAAAGAATGTCATCATGGCAGCATGGCACTACAGTGAAACGAACCGTTTTTGAAGAAAGAATTGGATTCAAATCTCACTTCCACTGCTTTCTACCTATATGATCTTGGTCAATTCTATTTACTTCTTTGAGCCTCATCATCATCATCATCATCATAGCTAACATTTCTATAGCACCTTCTACATGTCAGGCATCACAATACATCACAAATGTAATCTCATTTGATCTTTATAGTAACTCTGGGAAGTAGGTGCCATTATCTCCATTTTACAGTTGAGGAAGCTGATGATCCCTAAGGCCCTTTCTAAATCTAAGATCCCATGGAAAATGTAAGAAAAAATAAGAGGACAGACTTCTTCCTTTCTGAACGATAAAGCAAAGCTCAATGAAGGAGATGGCTTTTTAAATGGAACTTAAAAGATGAATATTTTTGAATATGGTGATTAAAAGAAATATATCAATTATGAAGATTTCCTGAGCAAATCAAATTAGGTATAACTCATTTTGCTTTCTAAAGTTAATGTGACTTTGAGTATAAATGAAGCTTTTTTTTTTTTTTAAGTTTTTTTGGGTTTTTTTTGTTTTTTGCTGAGGCAATTGGGGTCACACAACTAGGAAGTGTTAAGTGTCTGAGACCAGATTTGAACTCAGGTCCTCCTGACTTCAGGGATGGTGCTCTATCTAGTTGCCCCAGAAATGGAGCTTTAAAAAAAAAAAAAAAAAAAAAAAGTGCTATGTATATTTCTATTTCTCCTATAACTTCAGGGAGAAAAACATTTTACAAGCAAAAAAAAAAAAAAAAAAAAAAAAAAAAAAATTTACAATGCTTCAAAATCCTGAATAATTACTCCCTCTAGTTAACAGTAACTTAAAAGTGTTTATTGGTTCTAACCAAATGGCCCTCTGAATTCCTTTCCAATGCTAGCTCTATTTTGAGCCAATTTCCTTTTCTGAGACTGTTAGAAGGAATACAGGCACATCAAGTGTGCTGGTGACCACCAGGGGGCAACAGAGACAGCAAGCCATCTCCCCATTACTCTCTGCCCTGGAAGACCTATGACAGACACGCCAGGATTCAAGTTCTCCTGGCATATTAATTGGGATAAATTAACCTCACTCATTCCCACAGAAAATTTACCTTCCAATGGAGAAAGGTGAAAGGGCAGTTTTAAAAAGTATGTCCAGCATTTAGATATGAATGCACACCTGTGAATTGGTGGATACCTAAGGTGGATGATATGCCATTCCCTCGCCTATATGTGAAGGTTTTATGTTTGTTTGTGTACCCCCAGATATCCAAACTTTATGGTTTGGATGAGATGGGAGTCGGCAATTCTATTCCTCTTAGTGACTGGATGACCTACCATACTCTAGCATAGTCACCTGAACACTTGATGAAACTTAAGGACATTGGGGCCATTTTCCTGCCAATAGAATCCTTAGAACTTCCAGGCCTTTCCCTATGCCCTGCAGCCTGATTTTCTTTTATTGTATTGTTAATTTTGCTATTAGTATCGAGGAACATCTTAAGTACTTAGTACATTTTTTGTTTTTTAAATCCAGAGATTTCATTACTGGGTTCACTGCTCAGAGATCAACAAAATATTTTATAGCATTATCTTTTATCCTACCAAAGAATTGGAAACAAAAGAGATCATCTCTCAATTATAGAAAGGCTAAACAAAGAGATATGCAAATGTAATTGGATTCTCTGAACTTTTCTATCAATCTGTAAGCATTATTTTCTCCTTTGACCAGAACTTTGCAAGCTCAGTTACCAAAATGGCAGACATAATTCCACTGCTAGATTTAGTAGAGCAAATTTTCCGAAACAAAGCATAGTTGGTCTCCAATGGCATCTGTTTTGTCACTTCCATTTGGGAAAAATTCCCAAAAAAGGACTCCACTGCCAACTAACAAGTATAAAGGAAAAGTTAATGAAAATCTAAAAGGGACTTAAGGTTTTGGAAACTATGGGTCAATGGTCTCAAGAAATCAATGATTTTGCATTTACTCTAATTGGCTGCCCTTGTCTCCTCCTTTAGACAAGACAATAGTAATGTCTCTTAACTGATCCTTCTGCTTAGAATCTCTTCTGCCCACAACAAATCTAGTGATTTTCCTGAAACACTGCTTAACATGGTTTAAAAAAAAAAAAAAATCTATCAAAAGGCTCTACTATGGAAAGCAGTTTAGCAGAAATTAAGTTTAAATCACCACTTCATATGCAACAGAAAACTTCAAAAGGGCATCTAACCTAAAGATAAAAAATCATGTTGTAAAAACAAATCAGAAGAACTAACACTAAGAACCTTAAAAGGATAAAAGTGACCATAAAATACAAAATGGACAATTTCAATTACACCAAATATAAGTTTTTGCAATATATAAAATCAATGCAAACTTTAAGCCATGAAAAAAAAAATCTTCACATGAAATGCCTCTGATAAAGGTCTGATATATATATAAAATGTAAAAGAAATTAATCAAAGGCAGTTTTGTTTTCAAAAGATACAACCACTTAAAAGGATCAAATAAAGCAAATGAATACAACTCTAGTTTATCTTCGCACATTAGAAAAGCAAAAATGCTAAATACTGAAAAAGTTGTGGAAAGAAGCACCTCCAAGATTACTGGTAGAACCATAAACTAGTCTTACCAAGAGTGTACGAGGTGTTCAGAGAGAACTAGCTAGCACCTCTGATGGGAGGGCTTGAGGAGCTCTGGGGTCCATTTTCTCATAACTCTCACCTGTAATTCCAAGAAGCTGAAGCATGTGCAAGTCATACTCTGCTAAAATCATCTTGGCAGATGGACTAAAGTTAAGGGTAACTAATAGGCTTCAAAAAGAGCAGACAGGCAGATGAGAACAACTTGTTCCAACAGGCATGAAGGCACCTGAAGCAAGTGCTATGAAGAGCTTAGAGCTTGGTCAAGGCATTGAAGACACCACCATCATCCAATGCATCCAGGGCCATCACCAGTGGTGCTGACTTTTGTCTTGCCACTGGACTTTGACGATTCAGAGGAGGCTGACTTTGCACAATGCTGCACTTTAATCCAGTTCACAGGCAGTTCGTCAACATTACTGGACCTCTTTAAAAATGAAGAAAGTCGGGGGCAACTAGGTGGTGCAGTGGATAGAGCACCAGCCCTGAATTCAGGAGGACCCAAGTTCAAATGTGATCTCAGACACTTAACACTTCCTAGCTGTGTGACCCTGGGCAAGTCACTTAACCCCAGCGGGGGGTGGGGGGGGAGAGAAGAGAGAAGAGAGAATGAAGAAAGTCTTCCATTATGGAAAATAATTCTACTAGAAACATACTTCACTCAACTACATTTTGATCAAAATGTCATTACTACATACATTATTGGACCTATATGCCAGTAAAGTAAAAAAAAAAAAAAAAAAAAAGGGAAGGTCTCTCACCTGCAAATAAATATATACATACATACAACAGAGCACTTTTTGTGATAACAAGAAATTAGAAATAAAATGGGTAAAGCCAAATTGTGACACATGAATATAATGGAATGTCATTGTGCCAATGGAAATGATAAATATCAGAATTTCAAAGAAACCTGGGACTACATGAACTGGAGAAAAATTAACAGAACTGAGAACAGTTTACACAACAAAGAAATGTAAAAAAAGGCAATATTGAAAGACTTCAGAACTTTAATCAATATAAGTGACCAATGTCAAAATGCCATCTCCTTTAAGCAAACAAATGATGGTCTGAGGGCACCATGCATTGTAGTAAGCATATGTTGCCAGATACGATCAATGTGTTGGTTTATTTTATGTAACTGCATCTCTTTGTTACAAGAGTTTCAACGGGAGATAAAATGGGTGATAATGGTTTTAAATCAATAAAATATTTTTTAAAAGAGTCCCCCCCTATAAAAAATTTTCTAAGTTCTTTAGTCAGGTATTCAAAACATTCTTTGATCTTATCAAAATCCATTTTTCCACTTTTCTTTCCCATTACTTTCCCCAAGAAACTTTCTCTTCAAGTTAATGGTTTACTCTGCCTATGCCTAAAAATATATTGATGTTACTGTCCCATCTGGAATGCCCTTCCTCAGCTTCTAAATCATATCTTGCCTTTAAGGCACAATTCAAGTTATCTCTCCAATTCTGTAAAGTGATGTTTTGATACCTGTTAGGATTACTAAGTGAGAACTGAGGTTGTCTGGACAGTGACAAGGTGAGAATTCAGGTTTTCTGGACAATTACAAGGTGAGAACTCAGGTTGACTTGATAGAGGGGGCAAGCTCATTGGCTGGGGTGGTTCTTCCCAGAAGCCCTTGCATTATCCCACGCCCATTCTCTGGGAGAATAAAAGAGAGGACTCTCAGAGAAAGAAGAAGACTCTCTGCATTACATCAGGCCTGACGGGGCTCTCTGCAGGAAGGGAAGTCACTTCTTTGGACAAGAGTTAACAGCAACTGCCTGGAGACAACGGTTCGTTACAGGAAGAAGAATCTGTCGGAGAGATTTGAGTAGAAGACACAGCAGATCTCTTCCCAGAGAGTGATCCGGCAGCTTCTAGAGACGACAGCACGTTACAATTGGCGCCCAACGTGGGGCAAGGACTTTTGCTTACCCTGACAAGAGGAGCTAGACCAGACCTTCACAATTTGGCGCCCGAACAGGGACAGACACAGTCCTGATTCCAGTGGAAAAGCTTCCAATCTAGATCTCAGTCTCTCTGACCCAGAACCGTGAGTAACGAGGAAACTTTGTTAAAGATTAAGTGAGCGTGCTAATAGATAAATAAGGAACTTAACTTGTTAAGGGCTAAACCAGGAATCTCTTATAGCTGAAATGGGGCAGATGTTAGCTATATTCAATCCCTGGACCTCAGCCGACTCAACCCCAGCCCCAGAAGCAACCTCAGCTCCATTCAGGAGTGGTACTATAGAGAGTATAATCAACATAATTGAGGAGCAGAGTTTACTTGTAACCTGGGTACAGATTGCTAAACTCTTGGCTGCATTAAGACGCACATCCCCTTGGTTCTTAGAGGAAGAAAAGATAGATGTAGATAAATGGAAGCTAGTGGGATATGAAATGAAAGAATTTCAAGCAAAAAATGGGCCTCGTTCAATTTCTGCAGAAGTATTTTATATCTACAACATAGTTCAATTAGCCTTAAACTATCAAGCAAGTTGTAGGAGAAGGAAAAGTTCTAAAAATGAACAGAGGAGGAAGTGTGAGGAAAAAAGGAAAGATCAAGATCTTTCCCTAGAGCAAGAGGATTTAAATGAGGAATTATGGTATGATTCTCTTGAAGAAGCTTCAACCCTGCCTAGAGAACAGATTATTGACAGGCCCACATCAACCCCACCTTCAGAGATGGAGGAAGAAAGAGGGGAAGAGGCAGAAACACAAACAGAATTGCCTGTGAAGAAGCCTAAGCCTATGACAAGATTAGAAAAAGCATTGGTTAAAGCTAAGAGAGAAGGACAGGATATAAGTGATTTTATACATGCATATCCTGTGATTGAAAATACTGACTCTGGAGGTAAAAAAAGGAGAAGATATGCACCTTTAGATTTGAATAAAATTAAGGATTTGAAAAAAGGTTGTACCCTTTATGGGGCTACATCAGCTTATGTCAAAATGTTACTAGATGGTTTGTCTTATGAAGTCCTAACCCCGAATGATTGGAAATCCATAGCAAGGACATGTCTGGAACCTGGAGAAAATTTATTATGGCTTGCGGAATTTCATGAATTATGTAAAATTCAAGTCAGATGCAATTTGGAAATAGGAGTTAACACACAATTCACTTTTGAGCACTTAGCTGGTGAAGGTCAGTATGGAGAGAATTCGGAACAGATTAATTATACCATGACAATATATGAACAAATTGCTAAGGCTGCAATAAAAGCTTGGGGTGTCCTTCCTGGACAGAAAGATCGTGGAGAGGCTTTCACTAAAATACAGCAAGGTCCCAATGAACCTTTTGCAGATTTTGTGGGACGTTTGCAAACTGCTGTCAAAAGAACTATTGGAGAAAATTCAGCTACAGAAATAATGACCAGACATCTGGCTAAGGAAAATGCCAATGAGATTTGCAAAAGAATTATATGGGGATTAGACAAAGATGCTCCTTTAGAGGAGATCATAAGACGCTGTGATGGAAATTCAAAGGCAGATAGCCTTCTAACCATGTTAGCCAGTAGTCCTTTATTTCAGGAAGCACAAGAATCTCATTCTAAATATCATCAGGCTGCTCGAGCTTTACGTTTACAATTTGGAATCACAAGAGAGGAAGCTAGGAGCATAGTAAAAAGCTGTACAGCTTGTCTTCCTTTCCATGCTCCTACACTCCCTCCAGGGAAGAATCCTCGTGGTTTGAGACCCAATGAAATCTGGCAAATGGATGTGACCCATTATAAATCTTTTGGTCGTCTATCTTTTATTCATGTCGTGGTAGACACCTTTTCAGGATTCACATTTGCAATGCCAGCAGCAAAAGAGACAGCCCGAGTGGTCACTGAATTCCTTATACAAGCTTTTGCAATTATGGGTGTGCCACAAGCAATAAAAACAGACAATGGACCTGCATATACGTCCAAACATTTTACACACTTTTGTGCACAGTATAAGATTTTACATACCACGGGCATACCCTTTAATCCTCAAGGGCAGGCAATAGTAGAGAGAAGAAACAGAGATATTAAGACACTCCTCCAAAAACAAAAGAAAGGGGGAGCCACAGGTAGCCCTAGGGAACTTCTAAATTTAGTTCTCTATACCATTAATTTTCTAATTTTTGACAAAGATGCGCTGGCTCCAGCAGACAGGTTTTATAACCCACCAGAAGGGCAGTGTCCAGTGAGAGCATCTCCACTGTCCTTAGATAATCGCCAGGTGATGTGGAGAGATCCAGAAAGTGGTGAATGGAAGGGACCAGATAGGTTAACTGCCTGGGGGAGAGGGTTTGCTTGTATTTCTTCAGCAGGAGAAGGAATCAGATGGGTGCCAACGAGTCGTATTCGCCTTGTCCACCAGAGAGAGACAGAAAAAGAGAAAGACCTCAAAATAAAGGAGAAGATCTAAGAAACATCTGACACTGAAAGAGCATGGATAATAAGAAGACTGTTAAAGAACTTTAAAAACCAGCAGGAATCATTGGACTTCCTCACACAAGATGAGACTAATGGACAATGGACTTATGGACATTTATAAATTTTCAATTTATGATTATGTTATATACTTCTAGCATGTGTTATGTTACTATGTTACTATATGCTTATGTAATTTATGTAATTATCTGTAATACTTCCCATATTGATGGATTTATGTTTCAAGGTCATTTATGTAATTATCTGTAATACTTCCCATATTGATGGATTTATGTTTCAAGGTCATGACTGTCCTATGTTCTAAATCAAAAGAAAGGGGGAGATGTTAGGATTACTAAGTGAGAACTGAGGTTGTCTGGACAGTGACAAGGTGAGAATTCAGGTTTTCTGGACAATTACAAGGTGAGAACTCAGGTTGACTTGATAGAGGGGGCAAGCTCATTGGCTGGGGTGGTTCTTCCCAGAAGCCCTTGCATTATCCCACGCCCATTCTCTGGGAGAATAAAAGAGAGGACTCTCAGAGAAAGGAGAAGACTCTCTGCATTACATCAGGCCTGACGGGGCTCTCTGCAGGAAGGGAAGTCACTTCTTTGGACAAGAGTTAACAGCAACTGCCTGGAGACAACGGTTCGTTACAGGAAGAAGAATCTGTCGGAGAGATTTGAGTAGAAGACACAGCAGATCTCTTCCCAGAGAGTGATCCGGCAGCTTCTAGAGACGACAGCACGTTACAGATACCCTACCCACCTCTTGGGAATTACTCCCATTTTTCTATACTATAGTATCTTTACCTCTTCTATGGCATTTAGCTACTTTGTACTTTTTTCTGGACCCATTCTAAATAAATAAATCACAAGTTTCTAGAGGGAGAGGATCATATTAGACACCTCAGTATATAACTCACCACAGAAGAGTGCATGGAACATAATACAGGGTGTCTCAAAAGTCTTAAGAGCAACTTTAAGTCATGCAGAATTAAAATTTAAAATAGCTCCAAGACTTCAGGGAACACCCCATATATATAACTCAATGATTATTGCTGATGATATTTCACTTCTTACATTAAAAAGTTATTGGAATATAGTTAATTTCCTAATTCACTACAATCTGACCCTATAATACACTACTTTTCATGCTCATATGTAAGAAAATGGCGCTGAGGTACAAGAGTCCACAAAAAAAAACAAGCAGCCTTTATTGCAGTATTACAAAACACTTTCCATTTTGGCAATATTTTACAACATTTTCAGCTTTCAGACTGTTCAAGGGCTGGGAAGAAGGTTGGAAATTAAAAGGGGAAATTTCAATGGACATTTCTAAAAGAAAAACTTGCCCCATCCCTCCCACCAAAATAAAAATCCAAATGTCACTTAATTCCACTACTGGAGAAGAGGCCACAAGGAAAGCAGCAGGCAGAACTCTGGCAACTTCACTATCGAACATGTCAGAGGCAAAGGAACAATCAAGATGGTCTTCAGTATGGTCGATTACGCTGATCATTTCTGTAGTCATTTCTAGGAATGAGAAATAAAAAGCAAAACAAAATTTGGGATTTTCTTAGTATAAAACCAAATTCATGTTGGTGAATTGATGAAAGGAGTCAGTGAAAGAAACAGGACCAAATGGTAGAAATTGAGAAGCAAATTTCCATTCAGAAGATCAAACTTCCTAATAATTAGGGCTAGTCTAAAGCAGAATTGGTTGCCATCTCTAATAGTTTAGATGACTACTTGTCAGAGCTATTTTAGAGAAGATTCAGGTTTAGAGAAATATTGAGGTCCCTTGCAACAACCAAGAGTCTATAAAAATGGGAAGCAAAAGATCTAGCAATCCTAGAATCTAGAAGTAGTGATTCCAAGCTACATATACATACTCACCTGCCTCCCATTTTGCCACCATAACCACCTCCTCGGTCTCCGCCATAGCCACCACCTCGGTCTCCCCCATAGCCGCCGCCACTTCGGTCACCTCCATAGCCACCACCACTTCGGTCTCCACCATAGCCGCCACTTCTGTCACCTCCATAGCCACCGCCACTTCGGTCACCTCCATAACCACCGCCACCGCCGCCACTTCGGTCACCCCCATAGCCACCACTCCGATCACCCCCATAGCCACCACCGCCACTCCGGTCACCCCCGTAGCCGCCGCCACTTCGGTCTCCTCCATAGCCGCCACCACTTCGGTCTCCTCCGTAGCCACCCCCGCCACTCCGGTCTCCTCCATAGCCACCGCCTCCTCGGTCTCCACCTCTGCCACCCCGGCCTCTATAGCCCCTCTCGCCACCATAGCCTCTCCCTCGGAAATCTAAAAAACAAAAATGCAACATGAGGGGGCAAAGGAAAAATCACAAAGCCTCCTTAATCCTAGTCAAAGGGCGAGCTACACAGTGATACTATTAAAGAAGTGACCTACCTCCTCCTGAAGGACGAGAGTCCTCTGGTCTGGGTTCATTACACTGATTACAAGAATTCCTTCGGGCAAAGTTCATATTTCCACATGACCTCAAAGAGAAGGAAAGATGTGCTTTTAGACTGTTTCCAAGTGATGCCAGAGTCCCTGCCCACAAACAAGAGATACTTACGGATTAGGACAAACCCAGTCACCACTTTTCGGGTCACCTCCTCTACCTTGAAAGCCTCCACGCCCTCTGTATCCTCCACGTGAACCTAAAAGAAGAGAACATAGCAAGGAAACTCACTTGACAAGAGAAAAAATCAGTTCCATACTACCCCTGCTGGCAGAATTGAACAAAGAGAGTAAATGGACAAATCCAGATCAACTCTAGAATGTAGATAGACTTTAGTATAAACTATAGATCACCAAGGATAGATTCAGTATCATCTAAAATTTAACCCAACTTTAAAATTAACCCTAAACATATCCAAAGTATTGAAAATCTATAGGTAATTTCTCTACCCCAATTTTTAATTTCAATTCTCAATATATACATTTGACTACTATAAATAATGGATCAAATCTGGTCACTGTAAAGCTAAAGGCTGAGGTGGTATGCAGAACCAATAGGAAGAACTGTTCCCCACTTTGGGGAAAGAAACAAGTTGTATAGTCATACAGTCTAGATGGTTCACAAGATGCTCCTTAACTATTCCCCCTTGACTTGCTATTTTATCAGTTACTTCCTTACTTCCAAATGAGTTTTTAAAAACTTTCCATGTGCCTTTCCAGACCACTTTCCATTTATTTCACTAGCCATCCACATTTAGGAAATGTCACATTGTTCACTTTTGTAACATTTTATATTCCCAAGGGCTCAGGGTGCCAACTCTAGGGATGGGGAATGCAGGAGTTGCACAAAGAAGGCTAGCTAGAAAAAACTTTCTCTAATTCTAAACAGCCAATTCTAAGATGTTATAAACCCCACTTGGGGCAGGAGGGGACAAATCTCCAATCTCCTTCCTCATCCATCCTATACCCTCCATGCTAACTACCATTTAACAGAGAAGAGAGAAGTCTAAAGAAAGAACATTAACCAAGACTCCTGCAATAAGGTGAGAGGCCAAGGAAAAATTCCAAGTCAAATCTTTGGAAGAGACCTGGCAATAAATGAACAACTTACCTCGTCGCCCACCTCCACTTCCACCCCCTCTCAGAAACTCAGGTCTTCTAGTGGCAAAAGATACTTTGATGATATTGCCATGGAATTCTTTTCCTGGAAAAGAATAAAAGTTTCCAACAATGGTTGAAATCAAAGAACAAGGATATATGTGTAATCATCCTCCATGAAATTGGTTCTAAAGAACAGGGAGTATTAGTGAGGTTTTACAAAGAACCAAATGCATTGGAGTCCCAAGAGTCACAGCAGAAAAACTTAAAGAGGTCCTTTTCCTACAACATGGCATTAGTGCTTTTTGGGTGTTAATCTTATTCAATCTAATATTACAGAAATACAAGGGTATTAAAGTACTTAAGGATTCAGAACTCCCAGCTTCCAAGGATGGACCCTTGACATGGGAAGCCTCTGGATGAAGGCTCCTTTCATCTCCTACAAGAGCTCTTTCCACATTTTCCCCACTTATTAATGTCCCCCCCATTGCTTTTTATTTATTTTGTATTTCTTCTTTATTACCTCATTTCTGTAATGTGTTTTATTCCCATTCCCACCCCAAATAAAATGTAACTTCCTTGAGGGCAGGGGCAGTCTCATTTTTGTTTTTGTATTCCCAATACCTAACACAGTATAAATGCTTAACAAAGGCTTGGGATGATTTGAAAATTGGTAAGGTACATATAGCTAGTAAATAGGTCAATATGTACTTCCATCTTCAGCTATAAAGTGTACTCCTTTCAACAACTAATACATGAGAAACTATAAGAAAATTCAAATTATGCATACCATCAAACCAATCAATTGCAGCTTTAGCTGAAGGAGGGTCATCAAATGACACTGTTGCCTCTCCTTTTGGCTTGCCTGTATCTTTGTCTGTATATAGATTTATCATCGGTTTACCAGTCTTCTTATTTGTCTAGGAAAAAATTAAGTTGGTTTTCTTTACATTCATGTTTAAATTATGCAATAAGATGCTTAATAAAGATGATAGTTTAGGAATAACTCAACATCAACACCCCAAGAGTGGGGCATCAATTCACAAGTATTTAAATGAGTGCCTACCACCTACATGACACCATGCTAACAAATAAGTAAATACATTTTATTTACAAATAAGTAAATACAAATGTACAGGGAGCTTATTATCAAAAACTAAAGAGATAAGATAAACATAAATGAATTAAGGACTGAAAATAAAGCAAAAAATTGCAAGGCATAATCTGTAAATAGAATCTATAATAATGTGCTAAGTGTACAGGATAATCACTTATTATAAAAGAAATTAAAGGGAAAAAGAATACACTTAGAATTGCCTAATCTAAATATACAAAAAGAAGAGAATTCATTTCAAACTGGGGAAAGGCAATGGCATAGCAGAGTTGACAGACTATAAAGAAGCTGGGCTAAACAAAGATACCAGACATTTTAAACATCAGAAACTATTAGATTTTCTCCACAGAGAACTCACCTTAATAATTCCTATTTGCTTAAAGAAGTCCCCAACTTGATCAGTTGATACCCCTTCTCCAAGTCCTTGAACAAAGATTGTGTTGTTGTCTGAATTATCAGACTCTGAGTCTAGGAAAAGGGAAAAAATGTGAGGTTAAAACGATCTATTTCTTGATTTGATTACATAAGAGTGTTCTTGGCCCTAGGCTGTCAAGAACTTAAAACTCATATGGCACATTTATCAACTGTGAAAACTATAGCTAGAAAGACTTGCTGCATGGCAAACTGAAACAGAATCTGAGGTTTTACACCTTTGACTGAATCTAGTAAGGTAAAACAGAGTATACATGTTATGGCAATCAAAAAAAAAAAGATAAAGCAATCCTAGGCTGCATTAAGAAAGAGGTTTTCCAAAAATAATAAGATGATGACAATTCGTCCCCCAAACCCTCGCATCTAGAGAATTTAGGAAAAGCATTGAAAACTTAGAACTGTCCAGAAGAAGGAAACCAAGTTATTAATGAAGAACCTTGTCTTCATGCCCTACAGAGATCAGTTGAAAGAAATAGGGATGTTTTTCCAGGGTAAGATTCAGGGGAACAGGATACCAGTCCTTAAGTACATGAAGGCTATCATGTGAAAAAGGTATATTCTATTTAGTCTCAGGGAACCAAAAGCAGCCGCTGGAAGATGCAAAGAGGACTGATTCAAGAGGCTTTTCCTGACCTTAAGCCTAACAATGACAGCTCTCCAGAAATAGAATAGGCTGCCTTGAGAAATAGCACTGCCGTCAGTTTAAAAGAGGGATAACCACTTGTCAGGCAGATTATAGAAGGGATTTGGAGAAGACAAAAGATGAACTGGACTAAATGGTCACCAAAAAACTTCTTACTCTAAAATTCTTCGACATACTATTATTAATAAGTCATCATGAGCCAGATACAAGCTTTTTGGTATTCAACTGTTTCTATATATGAAGGAAAGTAAGGATGACTATCAGTAAGTTCAACAAACTCACTGTATCAAAGACCTGGCCACCTCAGTCACTCCAACTTTAGGTATGGAAAGAATAAGTGTATGGAAAGAGCCAAGAGATCTTAAGACTTCATACTCTAGTACCTTGGAGTACAGCAATGAGTAATAAAATTAGTTCTAAGAAATATCTGACTTTATAGATTATTAAGGATATGGGAGGAGGAAGGGGGAGAGGAGAATCTTTAAGAAAGCCTAGGAAAATTTAGAAGTAGAACTGTTTAAAGAATGACATTTAATGCTCCCCAGTGCCCTTTCTAAAGGGAAATGTAGGCGGGAAACATTGGTAAGTGAGAAGACCTTTCAAGTAGTAAAGATTTAAGATTAAAGTATTTTATTTTGATCTCAAATGTATAATGCAGAGTAATGAATTTAGAATCAAAGGCCCTGGGTTCAAGAACTGTCTTTTCCATTCACTACCAGGTTTACCAGGAACACGTTACTGAGGCCCTCTCTCCCAGCCTCAGTCAAATCCTCTATAAAATGAGGGGGCCTGAACTAAATCAGGGGTTCTTAATAGAATGCAGGGAATTCATGAACTTGGAAAAAAATTATATCCACTTTCACTAATCTTGACTGAAAATTTAACATTTCCTCCAATATTAATTTATTTTAAAAAACATTCTATGAAGGGTTCACAGTTTATAATCTGTACTAGACTAGCAAAGGGGTCTGTAACATTAAAAAAAAAAGTTAAGAAGCCTAAACAAAATGAACTGAGGCCACTGCCAGCTCTAAATCTATAAGCATTATATTCAGCACCATTTTTAACCACTGGATTAATGTCAGTTTCAAAAACCTCCACAATAAGCAAGATTAATTCATATTGAGGATCATGGAATCAGTTTCCCTTTGATCAAAGATCTCTAATAGTCTACTTCTTAGTTTCCTCAAAAGACTCAAAAGTTATCATTAAAATTCTCAATATATGTAACAATGTTCCCAATTCATAGTGCTTCATTCACTGTTTAAGAATACAAGAATTCAAATGTTATAGAGCATGTAAGGAAGTCAAATCCAGAAATTTGATCCATCAAACATTTGCATTCCTTTTTCCTGGAGTTCCTTCAGAAATTAAAAGTGTTTTTTGGGTTTTGTTTTTTTTTAATCATCAACTCCCACACTAGCATTCAAACAATAACCATCCAACTTCTTCAAAGAATGCAAGTTAAGGCATATACTCTTAATGTTAAAAGTTATTAGCTACAAACTGCTTACCAGCATCTGTTTTCGGTCCATAATCCCTGTGGCCTAAGAGAAAAGAAAACAAGTAATAGCTATTTAAGGAAATCCATTTGAAAGGTTTTCTTTCTAAGACAATAAAAACAAGAAAATCTCAACTGTATTTCTATAGCTTACAAAGTCAACCATAACATTTATAGAGTAAATATATTGGTTAAATGATATATTTTTTTTTAAGTTTGATAACAAATCAAAATTGAGTAGTATCAACAATTCCTTAAACTTGTCATAGACAGCATCTGCCACTTTGGCATTATGCTAGTACTGTTCATATTAAGTACAGGTTTTCAAATCAGGGAGCAGGAATGCCCTATTGATTTAAGACCACTGTGTCGATTACCTTTATAAAAGAGCATTTTGTCAAAACCTGGTGAAGGTCTCTTTGGTCACCACAGACTCTTTCATGCAAATCCACAGAAGTAGAAACCCATTGGACTGTTAAAGAGATCAACTTTGGCTTTTTTTTTTTTTTTTTAAAGCACACAACACACACCAGCCTCAACCAAGTAAGAACAGGCTCAGACTGCGTCTGAGGGATAGATAGTGGTGGCTTTTAGATTTATACAGCATTTCCACTGAAACATTTTGGGATACTCAGCACTTACCACCAAAATTTTTGAAGCCACCGCGGTCACCACCACTGCAGAGGAAAAATTGAAGAAATGATTTCTTCCTTAAGTCTCTAATGTGCTGAGCCCTGGGCTCAATCTACACCTAACTGATCACAAGTAGAGAGCTTACGGCCTAGGGGAATAGTAGCACCTCTAATTTTCCAGTAAGTTTCATTTCATAGGTTTCAGGGGTTGTTTCCAATTAAGTGTTCTCCTAGGGAAACTACTTCCAAGAGAATCACTCAACTAAAAGTAAATATCATATCATACTTTCTAACCTAAAAACTCTCCCCAACCCAAGGCCAAAATGGATGCTATATAACCCCTGACTTAAAGTAGGGAGATATAACAGTAAAGAAAGCTTAACTAGGGCAAATATCCTATCCAACAGAAAAAAAAATTAACAGGAATAAAGGGTCTAGTATAATATTCAAATTCAAGCGTGGAATTTCGGCATCATAATGGGAGAGATGATGTTAAATGGTTGGTATTACAAGGCAAGAAGGTGGAAAAGTACATGAATAGTGAGCTTTGGTATGAAAAGCTATTATATTTTATTCATTCATTGTGAAATCCAGTATAAAATATACAAGTGAATATATTAATGAGAATGGACTCTAAAGAAAAGAAGGGACTTGAATTATGCTTCTCCATCCCCAGGATGACTTAATCAGATGCCTTATAAAAATTACTAAATATATACTACCTCATTATGTCAAATGTTTTGCACATTGATCTTTAGAGCACATCACAGATGTAATAAAATACTCAACAAATCATAGCAGTTCACAATTTCAGGCATATAATTTTTTTCTCAATTTGGTAAATATCCAATACCTTCAAATATCCTCTTTGGTAATTATGGGCAAGAATTCAACAGTTTTCTACTTGAATCAAGAGGAAATGCACTTCAAATGCATTAATTCAAAACCCCTGTAATAGCATGATGGTGTTTTCAATTGCCTTGAAGTAGAAATGTAAAGACCCTGCCAAATGAAATGAAAAGGGGACAATATCCAAAGTTTTTGATGGAGGTATCTAATTTTCTATTAAGCAAAAGCCCTCAAGCAAATGATTTTCCTTTAGTTGTCTTTTCTAGAAAAAAAAAAAAGTAGCCACTGTGAATAATTTTCCTTCCAATTATTGCTACTTTATAATTTCCTTGTACCTCTCAATAAAGGCAAATCTTTAAACTTGAAAATCTACTGAAATTTGGTTTCTGCAAGCCTAGAAATTAGGAAGCATTTAGGAAATTCAAGCCTCTCATAGTCAGAGCTGATTTTTCTAAGTGTTATTTTGCAAGAAAATGTTCATCCACCCTCCTCCATCCCTTCCTTACATACCTAAACAACTATGCCAGCTTCCAGTCCTTTGCCTTATTTTGTTTAGCCAAACATGAGCAAAGGGATTTCTTGAGGTAAATCTTTGAAAATCTTATCAATAGAAACTCTGGGAATCTCAAGTAACATTCCTTTCACTAATACAGAATTTTTATTTGCACAAGTTTGTTTTTATATGCCCAACATAATTCCAAAGAGAAAAAAGAGCTAAGAAGTACATCCAATCTCTATTCCTACTAAAGAGACAAAGAGTAGAATTATTCAATAGGGAACTGAGGGTGAAATTATTTTTTCCATGAATGGAATAATAACTAAGTTTTATCTCACTTATAAATGCAAAATGGTACACTTTTACTCTACTACCATTTTAATCAATAGGGTACCAAAGAGTTGATGCAGCTAAAGAAAAAAGAAACAATTCAGTGTAGGATAGTGCTATATAATTGCTGGTTTCAAATTACACTGCTTTCCAGGAATTTAACACTGAACTAGACTAAGAAAAATATGTCTGTGGAAGAGAATGTCAAATATGAATATATTTGTGATCTCTCATTAACTCTCTAAGTGATCTTTTATGTATTTTTTTAAACTGTTATTTAAGTAGCTGAAAATGTTAATATTATGGCTACCAACAAGATGTGAAACATTTTTCTTAGTCCCATACAGTAAGTCCATCCCATTGTGAAACATGACATGGTCACTCTTGGTTTCCTTTGAACTTCTGCAATGATGGTAAATATTAATTTATAACACACCAGACTGGACTGGGCTAACAAATCTGGGTACATTTTTAAAAAGGAATATTCTGAATTAAGAATGAAAAAGCTATTAAATTATAAAAACAACCTCCAAAGTTTTTCAACTTTATGGCTTCATCATCTATTCAAGAGACAAGTCTGCTTTGTTGAATTTGAAAACAACTAGGATTTTCTCCAAGTCCACCACAGTATAATAGTAAAACTACTTTCCCCTGACAGATTTGGATGAAGAGCAATGCTCTCACTCCCTTCTTTCATTGTGGGAGGGAAGGAATGAATAAAACAGGGGATAAGCCTACATTAAAAGATTAGTCCCACTGTCATTCAGGAAAGCTAAGGCTCTTTGGTAGGTTTTCTACAAAGATTTAAATACAATTCAAGGCTCAAACTTGCCAAGAAACAAAACAACTAGATCAAGAACTTGTCTAGTATTCTGAGGAAACTCAATATATCGTTAAAATAGAAACCAAAATATGGATTTCAACAATTTGTTGGTGTTGGGGGGGAAACTAATAATTAATCCAAACTTAAGTAATACACTAAATGTAACAGTTTTCAACAATAGCTATAATTATTTTCTCTCTTCCTTGGAAGCTTTGGTCATATATGGCAAAAGCTTCCTGAATTCAGCAATATTTCCTAACCACAACTAGCAAGCCAAGAAGCTAGGAACACATACACCTTTTTCAAGGAAGCTATTGTTCAAACACACTTACTGGAGAAAGAAGACACTCTAAAAGAGAACTTTTAGGTTTGATTCATAAAATCCTAAAACCATTACTACTGATAACATTCAACTATTAGACAATAAAGAACAAATCACGTATCTAAAACAACCTATAACAAATTAACAATCTAAAATTCCATCAGAATAGTAAAGTTCAGAATAAGAAAAAAATTTAAGCCTATTCTAGTGCTAAACTACAAAAAAGAATAAAATTTCTATTTCAGTTTGATGATAATACTAGTTATTCTGACCACTAAAAATTTCAATTTGATTATCCTTCAGAATTAACAATTTTTTGGTGGCAAATTTCATGATTTGCAGCTGACAAATTTTCAAAAGAAAGGATGTCTCCCACAATCCTTTTTTCTGAAATCTGAAAAACTGAAAGCCTTCCTCTAGATTGAATTTTTCCTTTTCTTAACTAGGTGGTCCTAAAAGTAGATTTGTGATTGTCTTCTCTTCTGTTCTCCCCCTCTCCTTTTAAACTTTTAATATAAAACCCAAGCAGTGCTACACAAATCTTCAAGCAGCCAAGAAAGGTGAGATTTTCGACCCTACTATTTTTAAGTGAAATGATTCAAAACACATGGAAATGTCATTTTGAACCAAGGGGAAATGTTGAGGGATCATATTTTTCTTCTTATTCATGATCAAATAAACCTAAGAAATTTTTTTTAAGACTGAATCATTAATGCAAAAGTTTTAACCCAAATAAAAACTCTGAACAATGGTCAGGATTTTCCATGGACAGTTTCTGCCCACAATTAAGATAGTTTCACTGCTAATGTCAAATCATTTGACTCAAAATGGTCCTGAGATATTGCCTATCTACAATTGCATTGAATAACCAAAGGATGTTGTAGACTCTATGAAGGTCTCGAGAAATAGGACTGATATTCATCTGAGTTGTTTTACTAGTAGGTCTTAGGTAAAATCCAAAGGAGTTTACCCTTCAAGCTTTTTCCCAAAGGTGCGAACCTGTTCCAAAGACACCCTGAAAATTCCACCACTCTCATAAGATCTTATATAGAGTATAACAGGTTCTTGCAGATAAGGACAAAATTACAACTTCCTTATGATGAATATTAAACCTACAATGTAATGACTAGAGAGCTGTGAATGAAGACTATTCACTATTATTACACTATTCCAAAGCAATCAATTATGGAAGCAAAACTTACTAACATGAAAGTATAACGTGATGCCTATCATGGGTTTTGGTCTATGTTTTGTTGGGACTGATAAAAGACAAGTAGGGAAAATTGCACAAGTCACCCTGTATTGTTCACTTCACTCATGTCCTGTTGATGGCATGATGACAACAGTGTCTTCTTCGATAATAAAAGAAAACACGATGTATTTAATCCACTAACTATATACAATAAATTGATTGTCTTATGGTTTAATCAAGATCCTCACAAAGTCTGAGGCTTGCAGAAGTCTCTCAAGTTTTGATAAAGTTTTATTTAGTTTGTGCCCAAAATATCAAAAGCATTATACAATGAACAGAAAAACAGCATGCTGACAAATCCAAAACAGGAGGTTCAAATGCCGATTTTACTTGAAGAGAAAAGTAATAAGTATAGCTGGTTTGTTTTCAAATTCAGTTCTAGGAATCCAAAAGCAAGACCTAAGCAGCAAAGGAGTGAATTGAAACTGATTTGTTATTAAGTGACAGTTTGTGGACCATAGCGAGTTTCATTTCTTGACCAATACAGATCTTTTCAGTCACAAAACTGCAACTTACAAATCTTCTCTTATGAGAAAAAAAAAACCTTCAACTACCCTTTGAGCTTGGTCTTAAATGGCTAAAATCCTAAATGTACATGTATAGTTTAAAATAATATTTAAATTAAGCCAATTATTAACATTTTTTTAAAAATAAGTTTGAGGAGCCTAGCAAAGGCCAAAAAAATCTACATCACAACTTTCTTAAGTAAATGTTTCAGATTTCTAGACAGATGATGTATTTGCTCATAGTTTTATGATACTGCATTCAATTATTCAAAAGGAAAAAATGGATAAAGTTATATAGACTGCTGTATTAAACTACTGGAATTAGCTTTTGTTCTAATAGAAAACAGGTACTGCCCCTCACCTAAGATCTAATTTGTCCTGGTTTTTGCGGTATACATCCCCTTCCCAAGGGTACTCAAGGTTATAGGAGAACTTTCTATCCTCCAATTTTGAGTTAACTTACCTTTTTTTTGTTTGTTTGCTTGATATGCAAAAGATTTGCATTTGCCAGAGTTATTTTTTTAAAGGTCTTAGATTCTAGCTCTGGCAGGAAAAACGAAATGGACTGTCAACCATAGAGATAGATCTTTGTTCATCTCTATTTGATAAACATTTTGTGGACTAATATCATGCTAACTAACATGGCCTAACCTAAGTAATTTATCGGACATCTTGGGTTTGAAAAGTATTTTAATATAAGAGTCCTTGCATTCTCTTCCACCCCCCTTCTGGGAACATAATTCCAAATCTCATAACTCTTCAAAATTTCAATACTTGATTAGATCCTAAAACCAAATTAGCTAAGTAACAATCAAAAAAGAATTATAGAATTTGGATGCAAACACTTACCTTGATCCTGTCATAGGACCTCTTCCATCCTTGTCATATCCCCCACGCCCTCTACCTCCTCCCTGTGACCCGCCATATCCTCTATTATCTTCTCCATACCTACTCATGTCACGACGGTCATCTGCAAGAAAGCACAAAAAAAATCACATTTCTGATAAATGCTCTTGTTAAAATCAAATGATTTTTTTTAAGGTTTTTTGAAGCACTTTTCTGCAAAAGTCATTACAAGTCTTCTTAAAAGACAATGGCATCACTATATTTGTCATAGTCAGATTTCATAAACTCAATAATAGCTAGCATTTCCAGTGTTTTAAGAATTAAGTACCTTCCTCATAACAATTCTGTGAGGCCACTCCTCTCAGTAGCAGCATAATATGACAAAAAGAACAATCAAGTTTTTAAAAACTTAGTGGAATCAACATCTAATATTATTGGCTATGTGGCTTAAGGCAAGTCACACTGGGCCTAACCCTCAATTTACCCATCTCTAAAATGGGAAAGGATAACTACATGTTTAATAACTGAAGGTTGCTAAAAAGGAAGCACCTTGTAAACTGTAAAATACTTATAATATTAGAACAAACAAGAATTTTATAGATATCCCCTATGTAAGAAACAATGAGAAGGGTCAAAGGAGTAAGTCATAGGTACACAATCATCAGCAATGGTGGAGGCAACTCCAGTACTCAAACAGGTGTCTTCTGATTTTTTCCATTAAACTATACTGTCTCTACAATTCACTAACTTCAAACAGCAAATCACTGGTTTTTCTTTTGAATCTATCCTCCAAGATTTAGTATGTGTTTATGGTAAATCATCCCCATCAATCCAATGATTCTGATGCATTAGATAGAATTATCATATTATAACCCTAAAAAGTTTTCCCTTTAAAGTTTCTATTTATTTTACCTGAACAATCTAAATGAAAATCAAAGTAAAAGGCACCAACATCCTAGATAATTGCTCAAGAGACGACCTTCACTAAATATGCTCAGAAAATAGAATTTTTCACTCAAAAAAAAAAAAATAATCATCATCATCATCAGTGGGCAAAATGGATCAATTATTTATCAAAGAAGATATAAATTTATAAGAAAATGCTAATGAGATCATAGCATCCCCAAATAAAAGTCTTTAGAACAGGAAATCCACAAACAAGGAAGGGGTGTGTAAATAGATTTTGGAGATCCATTAGCTTGGAAGAATAAAGAAAAATACAACTTTATTTTTATTAACTTTTAACTGAAATTTAGCATTTCTTCAATTATTTAAAAACATTATTATGAGAAGAGATCCATAAACTTCACCAGACTACCATAAATATCCATGACACAGACACACACAAAGACTTAAGAAGCCCAGCCTTAGAAGGACGCAGTCAAAATTAAAACAAGGATGCCAAGATAATCAAAGGTCATTTAGCCAATAATTCAGGGGTCCCAGTACTAAAGAGGTGTATGTGTAAGATAGAAGAAATTAGTTTAAAAGGCATGTAGGCTACTAGAAAGCTAGAAAGAAGTTTCAAGACCACTCAACATTTTTGTACAGAGCTAAAATCTTGATGACTCATTTAAACAAATCCACTACTATAAACCAATGGTCATTCCGTAGGTATTAAAAAAATGAGGCTGCAAAAACAAACTAGAACTCTATAGTCAGTGTAGCTTACCTTGTGTATGGTGGCTGTAACTTTCCCTTTGTGAATGATAGGACTGCTGATTTTGATTATATGAGTCTTGCTGCTGATCATAATTTGACTGCTCGTCATATGAACCTTGGTGTTGGTCATAGCCTGACTGTTGGTCATATGAATCTTGTTGACCATAGTCTGACTGGTCATATGAAGGCGCTCTTCCACCTTGGCTAAACAGGAATCAAGAACTTAGGAGAGTTCTCAGGAAGATTATTTTAAACAAAGAGATGGCCTATTCTGAAAAAGAAGGGCTAAATGGCTAGATCTCAAGTGTATCAATTCATCAATCAACAAGTATTCATTAATCATCTCCTTTGTGCACAGCACTGTGCTGGGCGCTAGTGATATAGGTGCAATGAATGATGTAATCCTTACTCACTAGGAGCTTACACTCTAACTGTATCTGGCCCTACTTATCACTCTTCTTCCTAAAATTAAAACCTTTAATTTACAAGGCAATTTTGCACCAATGTATTTGGAAAGTCAAAGAAATGCCAATCTTGAAGAAATACCAAATCATGGAAAGTATCTCACCTTGAAACACTAACGAATCCAGAAATGGCTTCCTGTTATTATCTTCTTGAATAAGTTAATTATAAAGTATAATTTTATTTTAAAACAAGCATGCTAGAATAAATACATCAGAATGAGTGCTGCCTTTTCAAAGTAGTTACCTTGGGGGAGGGCTATACAATTATTCCAAAAATGCTGCCACTGCTCAAGTATTTTTAGAACTTCTCTTTTGAAATTGCCTTCAGAGCCTGTAGCATAGAGTTTTAGCCATCTTCAGTGATGGGAAATCTTCATCCTTTGAGGAAGGATTTGGTTTTCAGAAATAGCTAAGAGCCGTCTGTAGCCAAGTCACTATCACTTAGAATCAAAAAGCAGGGTATACCCAAAAAGATATGACACTGGTGTTTTTCTACTGGGCTCTAAACTAGTTCTGGAAGTCAATTCTAAAAGGGAAGTTCCCAAAACATTTTGAGTAATCAACTATCACTGGCTTAGATATACATAATCCGTCAGATTGTTTAAATAATATTCCCTTGGATGCTTAATTTTTTTTTTTGGGGGGGGGGGTGGAGAGGAGGGATGTATGGTACATGTTTGGACATGTTTTAATTCTCATTTGGGGAAGCCATAGATTATTCAATACCAAATAAGGTGAATTCTACTGACAAGTGACGGCATTTGTGCCAAGAATGGTACATGGACGAACTTTCCATGTAATGGGCTAGCTGCTCTTCAAAGCAAATTCTGCTCAAACAGCCCACTACAAATATGCTGCCATAGTCCCTCCCACAAGCAGCACCACTGCTTTCTCTTCTAGTTCAAGAGAATAAAAGGGATCAGACCTTAAGTCCCTCTCTTTCAAAGAGATGTCAAGTCACTTTCTCTTTTGTTTACAATTCACTGCCTATCATACTTCAAAAAGTGCATTTTCATACAAAATGTTCCATATGCTTCATACTTCACACTCCACTTTCGTGAACTTCTGCCAACTAACAGGGGCTTGAAGTAACATTACTGTTTCCCTATTCCCTGTTGTAGTTAACAATAATGCCTTACACATTTATACAGGTTTTCATACAGTCATATGGAAAATATTCATGGGATTCATAATTAGGGTCTCCCACTATACCACCTTCTATTTGGTGTTAATTAGTTGCATTAGTAATTTGTGGTAATTTATAAGGACTTTTCTTTATTCATATTTGCTAATAATAAAAAGCCCTTCAAAACAAAGAGCTTTTGAAAAGGCTTTAAACTTAATAAAATTTTATCCCTCATCTAAATAATGATTTCAAACTTTTTTTAAGACACCTTACATTTGTGGATAAGTTTTCACTTAATTCTATGAGTCTCTATCTACAGAACTAAAACCCAAATTTCATTTTCTTTCAAAATTTTCAACTATGCTAGTGTTAGAAGCATGAGCTTATTTCTTGAAAATTTCAATGAAGTCACAAAGAAACAATGCAAATCAGGAGTCAACTCATCAAACATGATAGGAATGATACCATATAACTGCACTGTTTTCCATTTAAAACATCAAATAGTTATTAAAGAACTTCTCTGGAAGACATGTCTACCTGAGGTTTCAAGAGTTTTGTGATGATAAGATTCATGTTTTAATACCTACAGTATTAACCATCTCCAAATGTCCAACACTGGCCCAGTGCTTTGGCTTTATTTCCTTACCCTCCCGATGAGTCCGTGTTTTGCTGTCCCTGGTTATTATAAGATTGCTGGCCATATGAGCTCTGCTTTTGATTTTCATAACCACCGTAGGACTGTGAATAACCTAAAGATTGGATGGGTATACCATTTAGAAAGTATTCTGATTTTAAAATGTCTAAAATAGCAAATTTAACAAACCAGCCCAACCTGATTGACTCTGTCCATAACTTGAGTAGCCGCCATAGTTCTGTCCATAAGAGGAATCAGCCGTTTGCCCATAGCCAGAATAACCCTGAAATTTAGGTATATGCTCATTTCATTGCCTACTGAAAACAAAGTAACTATTTAAATGGATCATGATTTGAACTTCAACCTACTTGTGGTGCTTGTCCATAGCTTTGGTTGCTTTGATTGCCATAGGAATAGCTGTAAAAGAAACATTTGGATTTTAACAAAAGACTGCCCAGATGAAATTTTACAGCTTCTACCATTACATAAGGAACCTTGAATATGTTATCTCAAATCTTCTCAAAGATGTTTAATTTTATGTCATGTCTTATATGTCAGAACCTCATAACATAATGTAATAGAATCATTATCGTAGGAGGCCTAGACTCAAATTCTACATCAGATGGGTGAGTCACTGGTCCTCTGAGCACTGCTTTTACTCATCTCTAAGTGGGGAACAATAATACTAACCCCACATTCCTATAAGGATTGTTGGGTGGAGAACATCACCCAATGATGAGTTACTAGCCATATCCAGAATGTGAAAACTGAAAGGGATTTTCAAGGTCATCTTATTCAAACCTCCCATTTTGCAGAGAAGGAAACATGACTTGCGCTAAGTTTGATGATGAGTTAGTGATAAATCCAAGACTAACAAGTGGCCTCTCAGTTTTGTTTCTTTTCTGTTCCCCAAGGTGCTAGTGAACTTCGGTACATTGAAACCTGATGACCAGTCACTATTCTGAGTCAATAAAGTCATCAATGCCCTCACCCTAACTTCAATATACCTGATATCATATACTTTACATGCACAATTGCATTCTCTCCTTATGGAACCTTCGCTCAGCCCCACTCTGAGCGAGACACTTTGTATAGCATATATTATATAGACTAAAGAGTTGGTTTCGCTTTGTAAAATCTTTCAGGAATCAAATGTAGTGTCAGCTACACCAGAAAATATCACAGGCAGAAAAAGGTATATGCCAAATACTAACAATGATGCCATAAGGTTCAAGAAGCATAAGGCTAATTCTTCACATTAGCAAGTTCATCTATTTCACTATCATACTTGACAAGTTCCTTTCTTCCTGACATTTTGACACACCAAGGCAATGTAACTAGAAATTCCCAGAACAGGCAAAGGATACAGCTTTAAAGAAGCACTCAATTGTATATCATATTTGACTGTGCAACACTGTATCTCAAACCCTTCTTAATTTTCCACTAACAGCAAGCAACACTATTCCCCCAAATCTTTCTCATATATATGTTCATGTATACTTATTTTTCTGAAATCCAAAGTTAAAAAGCACATAAAAAAGCTATTCTCTAGAAACCATCTTTTCCTTTTATTTTAAGTTATACCAATTGCCCTGGGGTTCATCAAATACTTGAATTGCTATTCCACATACCTGTATGCACTGAATTGCAACCCATTTTCTAATAACAGAACTAGAATGACAGAGAATTTACTGGTAAACAAGAAAAGCAGATTCTACATGCTCCTTCACAAAAGAACAATATGGCAATCAGTTTCAATTAGGTCCTTCTATGTGCTGATCATGGTGCTCTTTATATTCTGGCATTATTAAGAACTCACCCAAAGTGGTCATGGGTGCAAATTGTGTTGCTTTAAGAAAAGACAATACTCCCTGGGTATATTACTCCATAGAGATCTCAGAATCTTATGGGGAAAGCCTACAGAAAATCAGTTATTAAAACACTGCAAAATCAGAACTAAGCTGCTTGCTTTGGGGGCAATTTCTTAAAGCAAATAATTCAAATGCTATGAGATATTTTCTTCTATTTTCATGTAAGAATTCTATGTCTTCCTATCAACTTCAGTCCATTTTCTTACTCTGCCAGATCTCTTGTTTACAAAGATTCACTTCTCCCCCTTGTGAATATTTACAGCTAATTTTTAACCTCCCCTAAGACATCCAGAAATCAGCTCTCAAGTATTGAATCCCATCTGAATTCACCTGTTTCAACTCCACTCAATATATTAAAAGTATACTTTACCTTTGCTGATCGCCCCCAGACTGACCGTAACTTCCAGAATCTAAAACACAAAGAAATAATGTTAAAATCCTTTTAGGGAAAGCATGATTCATTCAAAGACAAACGTTAGTCCCTCTATGCAAGAGTTGACAGAAGTTACAAACCAAGAATTAAAAGAAGCTATATAAAAAGATCTATATAAATAACTTTTTGCTTTTTTTCTAATCATTTTAACTACAAACCCTCTTATTCCACATGGTCACAAGGTGGGTTAGGCAAAAACATGTAGATTCATGTGACACATGTGAACATGTGTGGACACATCTGAACAAAATCATTACCATTAAAACAATTTTATCCTGACAAATATATCCATAAAAGGAGAAGGCACTAGTCTAGTATGACAAGATATTCTACTACATAGGGATTCTACTTCTTTTAAACAACATGCAGTGCCCAATTCCAAAATACTAATTTGCTTGTATATTTTATAATGCATCTCCCTGTCCACCTCGAACTCTCAAGTAATCCTGAAGTAGTACATAATTTTCACTGTGACTGTCAGCCATAGAAGAAGCTTCTTTATGAGTTTAGTTGAAATAAGAGTTGCTAACAATTGTTCAAGTGTTCCTGAAGAACAAGGGCAGGCAAACATGTCCTACTCTAGGTTTATCTCCTAAGGAAAGGAATTATTTCTCACCACCCCACACACACACATACAAATTCCTACACATCTTTCAAGAATAGTAAAATTAGGAGAAGAGAGGAAAGGTATGAATAAATATAGCATAAAAGAAAGCAATGCATCATGAGGACACACCTCTAAATCTGGACTTATATTCTTGATCTGACTTCAAGCAGTAACACAAATTTTTCAATTCACTACTCCTGAATCTTTATTGTTTCCATAGTCCAAAGTTATACAAAGTAGCAAGCTCTCAGTTTGTCAGGTGACATACTTCTATCACAATATATAACTCAATATGTTTAAATTCTATATTGGAATTACAAAACTAGCTCTGGTCAGATTAGTTGTTATTTATCCCCAAAAATCAATTTAATTTAATGACATGCTTTTCCTTTACTTTAATTCATTCTTGATTCAGTGGGAAAATGGCATTAGTTATGCCTGCCATTTTCTAAAGTAAGCTATCTGTATATGTGATACATGACATTGCTTATATAATACCCTCACAGTGAAAAGAAGATAGTGCATTAATTCATATATTGGGAGGAAATCCTGAATGAGAAGCAGTTATGTGCTACTTCCCCTAAAAAAAAATGGAGGCGAGAAGAATGGACTAAACAATCATAATCACTATCAGTTTAAAATTAATTTGTTGACCAAAATTTGTAAAACAAAGAAAAGTCACATTCTAAAACAGTTTATTTAGTGCATGGCGCACTCAGGTTACTTTTCTTTTTTTTTTTTTTCTTTTTTCAGATTACTTTTAATACACATAATTATTATTTTTAATAATAGCTATGTTATAGGTGCTCCATACAAAAATAATATAGACAACAATACCATTTTGCACTTGAGGGAACTAAATGGCCTAGTAGAATGCAAGTCAGAAGTCCTGAGACCCAATCCTTTTCACCCAGTAATCCTGAGAAGAGGATAATAGTACTTATTTATGTGTTGTAAACCTTAAACATTAGCTAGTATAATTATTTGTATGAGGCAAATTTAAAGGGTGATTTTTTTTTCCCCACACTTTGAGAGGGTGGATATATTATAATAGTCTCATTTTACGGATAATAAAACAAGGTCAAGGAGAGGTTAAGTTAAAATGATTTTTCCAGTGTCACCAGCTAATTTTTACTGACAAAACCAGAACTCAAACCTAGATTCCAAGTCTGGTGCTATTTGCACAACAAACATGCCACCCTGCTCTTCAATTAGTTCTGAGTGTAAAAAGAAGCAGTGAAAAAAAAAAAAAAATTACGTATCATACAATTAACTTCCAAACATTTAATGGCTTGGACATTTTTAGTACTACAGAATAAACCAGACTTTCTGATTACATCTACAAAGAGGTAAGCCCCTGAAATTGTGTTTGTTCAATCACCTATTTGAGTCAGCTCAAACTGCATACACCAATAAATCAGTTATGATTACACTAAACAAGGACACTGAAAGCACTTTCAGACTGTAAACTACATATCCTTGAAACATACCAGACTTTATACTCAATTAGTGAGCCAAATAGCCTGACTTTACATTCTGCTTTAAAATTGGCTAAGCACCCTACAAATATTCCATTTGATCCTCATGACAGGCCTGGGAAATGTTATCACTCCCCATTTCACAGAGGAAACTGAGGTAGGCAGAGAAGTGATTTGACAACACACACAGCTAGTGCCTACAAGTTTGCCACCAACCACAATGTTGGGCAGATCACATTCTCGATAGATATAATGTGGCAGTAAGCATTTCCCAAACTCCATTAGTATTCGGCTCAGTCAAAAATATCATGTCATTCGAACCAGAAGAGCCAAAGGAAGGAAAACTCAGCATCCGACTTCCAGTATTCAGAACATGAGAGCAAAAGATTCATTGACTAGCTAAGGAGAGTGCATGCGTCCTCTTTACCATTTTTATTTTTTTCTATTCATTCATTCATTTCTGCCTATACCATCAGGAGGATAGTAAGTCACTCCGAGTTTTTCCCCCCCAATCTTTTAATTACTAACAGGTACCGCCCTTTGAGGGGGAAAAAAATGAGCAGACTTTGGCCACCACGCAAGATTTCCAACCACATGGTTCCATTTCACTGAAGTGTTTGCCCGCTCAACTTAGCACCTGGGCAGGGAGGGAAAGCAGGGGGCGGGCAGGTGACCCACAACAGCAGCCCAGCCTCCCCTTTTTTTTCCCCCCAGGATACAAAGACAGGGCATTCTGACTTGGCCTTGCACCGGATTGCCTTTCTTTCAGTCAATAACAGTTTTTTGCCCTCCCAACGCTTAATTCAGTGTCTCCCGACATGGTAGCTGCTTCACAAATGTGTCCCCATGGATTTCTTTAAGCTCAGTGAGGGAAGGAACTGCTTTTCGTGCCTGGCACATCATTTCCAAAATGTTTATTGACCGGTGCATCTGTAAGTTCTTGGCGGGGAGGGGGGCTGTCTTTGCCCTTTCTCATATCCTCGGCTAGGAGCACAGGTTGCAGGCGCTTCCTAAAGCTTCAGTGATTGATGGATCATCTCCCCCCCCCAACCTGGAGAATTCGGGGCTTTAGCACAGTGCCTGGCACAGTAGGCGCTTGTGAACGAGGACCGAGTGTTTTCTTTCTCTCCTCTCCTCTTCCTTTCACTGGAAGGGAGCTTGGAGTGCCAGGCCATGCACGCACAGCCCTCGGGGGCACATCAATAATAGAAAAGTGTCGCTTTCAGCAGCAGGTAAACAGCAGGTGGGGGCGGGGAGGGGGACAAGGACACCAAGACCCCCCAAACTAGGGGGATTCAAGAGATTGGGAAGACACTTGGCTTTTATGGGGCAACTTTCTTTGAAGAGGCCGAGTACACAAAAGAGAGGCGGGAAGCGAGAAGGGGAAACTGAGGCCCGGGGGAGGCCTCGAGGAGCCGGGGGGAGGGGAGGAGGGAGGACCCCGACGCTCCGATCGCGGCTGCCCCCCCACCTACCCCTGGACCCCGATGGTGTAGCGAGGGCCGTCGCCCTCCACCTGGCTCCTCAGAGGGACCCGTCCCCCTAGCTCGGAGCCCGAGGCCGGAGGCCCGGCCTGCCGCGGGCCCAGAGCGTTGGGGACCGTCCGTCCCCCTCAGCGCAACATGGCGGCGGCCGGTCCCTCCCCCCCTCCGCCTCAGCCTCCGCCTCCGCCTCAGCCGGCCTGTCGGAGGGCCGGCGCGGGGTCAGCCTCGGCAGGACCGGCCCCCACACGCCGCCGCCGCGGCCGCCGCTCGCCACAGGGCGCACCTACCCGACATGACTAACGGCCGCGGCGCGGAGCCCCCACAGCCCGCCGAGGACAACGAGGAAGAGGAAGAGAGCCAGGCGGCGCGGCGGCCAGAGCCAGACTGAGGGCGGCGCGGCGGGCCGAGCCCGACTGCGGGGCTCCGGTGGCCAATCAGGGCGCGGCGGCACGTACCACTCCGGCCCGGTCAGAGGGGGCACGCGCTGACCAAACCCAGCCTCCCGGAGTCGGAGCGCCGAAGCAGCAGGGGATGCCTTCCCCGCCTTGGACCATACCACCATGGAGAGGGAACTGAGAAGCGGGACATACCAAGGCCGCCTTCCCACGGGGAGAAAGGAATAGAAAAACCAGATCTCTCCTTTACAACGACCATCTTTCTCTCTCTTATTTCGCGTCAGACAGAGTCAAAAAGTATGGAACGATCGAGTGTAACCCTTCCCAGTCAATCACTAGAAAATATTTCTCCACCTAATATTGAAATGGTACGATCTCCTTCCTTCCCTCCCTCGCGGGGCATACGCGGGTAGACGGCAAGGACTGAGCCACAAGGTGGCGTTCTCACATGGAAGAAAAGGAAAAGGAGGAGTCGTACCACGCAGGATTCGGTGACCACCTGGGGAGGATCCAGCAGATGGGCCTGCCCCCGAAAAAGCACTACAAAGGGAAGAATGGACAACATAACTGCCTCCCATCACACACACGTGTACCCCCACGCACGCACGCACGCACAGAGCCGCCAGATAAACTCCAATGGAGCCGAATTAACACCGGGAGCGTTCTAAATTAGAGATCATTTCTAAAAAAAAGGAAATCGCCGACAGATTTCCGCATTCAGGATTCTGTAGAATTAAGGAGCGAGTTATTTTCGCTTTAAGGAAAAAGAAAACAAAGCAAGTTACAAGCAAACTAATGGGTCCGTTTAGAGCCCGGGAATGAGTACCTTAACACCCTCGTCCCTAAACAGCTCCTGGGCTTCCCGAGAGCCTGAGAAAAGGAAAAGGGGGGAAATAGAGTAAAAGATTAAATAGTGGCAAGAAATAGCATCTGTGTACTTTCTGTGGTTACAAAACACGCTCTAGTACATTGTATCCTTGAAGCAAGTAACATTCATCCCATTTTATAGATAAGGAAACCGGAAGATCGGGTCATTGCCCAAGGTCACACGGCTCGGGCGTCCTCTGACTTCGAGCTCTCTGACATGTGATCCCGCAGGGCCTCGAAGTCAAAATTACTTTTACAATAATTCTAAGGCGCTTTCATTTCTAATAGGGCAAATATGGATAGATTATAATCCACATATTGTTAAGTGTAAAGGAGTCCTGAATCTAGTACAATCAAGCATCTATCGTGTGCTAAGCACTGTTTGGTGCTGGGGACTGTATGAAACAAGTCCTGTCCACTCATTCAACATTAATTCACTCAGTTAAGAACTTATTAAGCAAAAACAGGTTGGAGATACAAAAAAAAAAAAAAAAAAAAAAAAAAAAAAAAATTACTATCTAGTGGAGGGAAAAACATGAAAACAAATACATACAAAGCAAGATATATTCAGGATACATGGATAAATCGGAAATAATAATAATAAAAATAAATAAATAAAAGGAAAACCCTGGAATTGGGGGTTAGGGAGGCTTCTTGTAGAAAGTGATATTTTTAGTTAGTAGTTAAAGGAATTCAGAGAGAGCTTCAGAAGTAAGCCTGTCCAGTATCTGTGTTTCCATTGCTTATTGGGTCGATTGTTATTTTGAGTATTTGCTTTGGATTCAAGAAGACCTGAGATCAAAGATAAAAATCAGATCTTCCCTAATTAACTTTCCTCTGCCTCAGTTTCCTCATCTGTTATCCAGAGCTGTCATGAGGATCAAATGAGACAATAGTTCTTTGCTAACATTAAAGGACAACATAAATGCTGACTTATATATTTAAAAAATTCTAATATTATTTTATTCTATGACTTGTAATTATAGGCTATTTGTATGGATTTGTGATCTCAACACTGGAAGGCGTTTCATCCACTCAAAATCTTTCCATATACTCTCCTCCTATAGCCTCAACAATGCTCAAGAAATGGATTGCAGACTTCCGATCACTTTTTTCTTGTCAATAATCAATAAAGATTTATAAAAGATCTCTTATGTGCCTGGCACTGTGCTAAGTGCTAAGGAGAGAGAGATAGAGAGACAGAGAAAGACAGAGACAGAGACAGATAGAGAAACGGGGGGAGGGAAGGAAAAGGGAGAGAGGGAGGGAAGAGAGAGGAAGGAAGAGAGGAAAAGAGGGGGGAAAGGCGAGAAGAAGGAAGAGAGGGAGGGAGGAAGGGAGAGAGGGAAGGAGTCCATGCCCTCAAAGAGCTTACAATACAAGGGGGGAAAGACAGCAGAGATGTGAATAGGGCATATCTAGTGACATCAGAGAAGGGGGTTAGTGAAGAAGCCAAATAAACCCAAAATGAGTGCAGCTGGGAAGAAAATGAAGCGATATCTGAGGAATGTCTTGCTTCTCCACCTTAAATGGAAGTTGAAGAGTTCATGGCTACACCCTCTAATCAGAGGAGCAGAGAATACTGATAATGTGTGAATAACCCAGATTGATTGGATTTTGCAAAATGAATTTTCTGGAGCACAGAAGAGAAGCCAATGAAATGCAAAAGGAGTTCATCCAGGTGGAAAATGAAGAGATATCTCTAAGGTATCTTGGCATTTGGATGTCAATGGAGCACACAGGCTGTGCTGTCCATCTGCTATGCCTTTCTCTTTTTACTGCCTTTTCTAGGCACACAATTCTTTGATGATCTATTTATGCTATGCTTTTTGTACACAATGATCTTTTTGTACACAATATAATATGTTGAAACCCATTTATTCATGCCCACCAGATGTCTCTATATTGCCCTTTGGGTTATGGGAAATTTAGAATTCTTAGAGATTATAAAACTCCAACATGTACAGCCACATAGAATCTTGGGAACCATGTTGATTTTTAAAATGTGTGTGTGTGTGTGTGTGTGTGTGTGTGTGTGTGTGTGTATGTTTCAAGAAAAAGCTTGGGATCATTAAAGACACTGAATGATTTCCCGAAAGCAATCTGGCCCACTCACTCCCTTCTATTAAATTCTGGGTCCTGTCCATCATAATTCTGTTCCATCTGCTTCCATATAAATCAATCAGCAAGCATCTATGAAAAGAAGGAATTAATATTTATAAAGAATCTACTATATGCCAGGTACTATGCTGAGTGCTTTACAAATATCTTATTTGGACCTCACAACAACCCTGTGAGTTGAATCCTATTACACCCCCCATTTGATAAATGAAAAAACTGGAGCAAGCACAAGTTAGTTGACTTGACCAAGGTCACATATCTAGAGAGTGTCTGAAGCTGGATGTACATGAAGGTCTTCCTGACTCCAGGATCAACCCACTCCCCACTACACTTGCTGTAGGTGCTAGGTCCTCAATATTGGAGAAACAAATAAAAAGTTCAGACTTTAAAGAAGCCAGATTGTGAAGAGTTTGAAGAACCAAAAGGAGGAATTTGTATTTTATTCTAAAGGCAAGGGGAAATTTTTCCAAATTATCTGATTCTTTTCTACCACAATCAACACCATCTCCTCTTGTTTAGTTTTTTGGTATCATTTTCTGTATTGTTATTTGCTTTTTATATCAAATTCAAAATTATCTCCCTTCCCCTACTCATTGAGAAGGAAAGCAACATAATACCTCTTATATATGGGAAATCATGCAAAACATTTCCTTCACTTACTATATTGTTGAATATGGACTTTGCTAATGTTGTGGTGAATGTCCCAAACAGAGTCCTGACAGAAGAAAATTTCTTTTTTTTTTTTTTTTTTTTTTTTTTTTAAATTTAAGAGCATTTATTGCTAACTAGCGACTGAACCCCACCAGAACAGAGGAATGAGTCAGTGCTAAGTGGTTCAGAGACACATATTTATATAAAAATCCACAAAGAAATTCCTTTTCCAGACAGGCAGTAAGATAATATTTCTTTAAATTTTATATTTATCAACATGTCAAGGTCTTAAGGCAGCATATCTGGGAGCTATGTGTGCCTACAGTTGGAAACAGAAAATACTACCTGTGTTAGGGAGTGAAGAGCTGGCAACATAGTTCTGACTGCTGTCAGAACTGAAACGAAAATAATGTTCTCACTGTCTCAGGAGTGCATAAGCAGATTAGGGACAGCATCCATTTCAGTAACTTCCATCCATCTTTCTGACTCTTGTTAGAACAAGGCTAATTACTCTTCCATGTGACAGCCTTTTCAAATACTTGAAGGCCATCATATCCCTTGCAAGTTTTTTTTTCTTCTTTCTTTTTCTAACCCCCTCCCAGTTTCTTCAGTTGATCTTCATATGGAATGATCTTGAAACTCTTTACCATCTAGTTATGCTCCTCTTGATGACCATCTGCTTATTCATTCTAAACTGTGGTACTCAAAATTTGCCAAGTACTCCAGATAAGTTCTATTGAGGCTGAAAAAAATTATGTCTACTTTCTTTCCTATTCTGAAAGTTAAGCCTTTCTTTATACCATTTCATAGAGCATTTATGTTTTTGGAAGCCATATTACACTGATGATTTCTAGTAAGCTTATAGTATACCAAAATATCTAGTTCTTTTTCTGTCAAACTGCTATCTAGCCCTCATCCTGTACTTGTGGAATTAGTTTCCTAAACCTAAGATTTTATGTTGTTTCTTTTACATTTTATTCCATTAAACTTTGCTTACTTTAGTGGCCTGTTATGACTCCTTTGGAGTTTGACTCTAGCATATCCAGAGCTAGAAGGAACCTTAGAGACTCCTCTATTCTTATTTTATATATGAGGAAATATATGTACTTTGTGTACTTACAATTTTTATAGGTATGTCTTTTGTGCTTTTAGCATCAATTCTCTGGGGAATTTTACTTTATCAGGAAGATTTGCTTTAGCTTTCCTTTCAAGGAGCATTTTTTAATTTCATATCTGCAGTCATTGTCTATAGTGAACTTTTAGATGCACAATAAATATACAGTAACTTCTAGCTTGATAAACTCAAAGATCATAGTTATTGGAGCATGAACTCATTATTCTACAAAAACCTTGAAAAAATGGGAAGTAGTTTGGCAGAAACCAGGCATAAACCCACATTTCATATTAGATATCAGAATAATTTAGATATAAAGGTTATATAAGCAAATTGATGAATTGTGGAAGAAGTTAGATTTATGGAATGGGGAAGAGTTCATGGCCAAAAAAGAAATAGAGAAGGTCACAGGAAATTAAAGAAATAATTATGATTACCATAAAATTTAAAAGTTTGCACAAATAAAAGTAATATAGTTAAAATTAAAAGAAAAGCAGAAAGCTAGGAGAAAAATCTTTGCAGCAAGCTTCTGTGATGATAATATATTTCCAAGATATATGGAGAACTGAGACAAATCTATAAGGAAAAAAGCCATTCTTCCAATTAATGGATGTAAGTATAGTTTTCAGAGAAAGAAATCCAAATTAGCAGCAGTCATCTGAAAAAATGTTCTCAATCATAAATAAAGAAATACAAATTAACACAACTTTTTCACCCATCAGATTGACCAAGATAACAAGAAAAGGAAAATGATAAATTCTGGAATGGATGTGGGCAAACAAGTACAGTAATTTACTTTTGTGGATCTGTGACCTATTTGGTTCAACTGTTCTGGAAAAATTTGAAACCATGTCATATCTATTAAATGTCCTCTGACTCAGTAATACCGCCACTAGGTCTGTACCCCAGAGAGATCAAAGAAAGAGGAAAAAGACTCCTATATTCAAAAATCTTCATGGAAATTCCCTATGTAATGACAAAGAATTGGAAGCTAAGATGATGCACATCAATTGGAGAATAACAAAGCAAATTCTGGCATATGAATGTGATGAATACCATTCTCTTACAAGAAATAATGAAAGGAATGGCTTCAGAAAAACCTGAAAAGACTTGTATGAACTTGTAAAGTAAAGTGAGTATATCCAGAAAACCAATTTATATAATAAGAGCAACATTGTTAAGATAATCAGTTTGGAAAGACTAAGAATGTTTTATTAATAAAATGACCAATCACAGCTCCAAAGTTGCTCATGATTAAACATGATAAACATTTAAGAATGCATATTGAAGCATATTTTCTTTTTCTTCCAGAAGAAAATTTCTAGTAGATGGTGAGGTTCCTTACTGTACTAATTCAGAGAGTCAGTGTGGTATATAGTAGATAGTCTGCCATAAAGTCTTGAAGACCTGTCTTTAAGATTCACCTATGACACTGGCTGTGTGACTCTGACTAAGTTACTTGATTTCTTAATGCTGTAGATTACATTTTTTATATAATAGCTTTTTTATTTTTAAAATACATGCAAAGATAGTTTTCAACATTCACCTTTGCAAAACCTTGTGCCCCAAATTTTTCTTCCTCTCTTTCGCCCAACCCCCTCCCCAGACAGTAGATAATTCAATATATGTTAAATGTGAAATTCTTCTATACATATTTCCACATTTATCATGTTTACAAGAAAAATCAGATCAAAAAGAAAAAAAAATGAGAGAGGGGGGAAAAAAAGCAAACAACAAAAAGAGTAAAAATACTATGTGGTGATACATTCAGTCTCCATAGTACTCTCTCTGGATGCAGATGGCTCTCCCCATCACATGTCTGTCGGAATTGACTTGAATCACTTCATTGTTGAAAAGAGCCACATCCATCAGAGTTGATCATCGAATAATCTTTTTGTTGCTGTGTACAATGTTCTCTTGGTTCTACTCACTTCATTTAGTATCAATCAGTTCATGTACTGTAGATAATTCTTTAAGGTGCAGAACTGTATTGGTAAAGAGTTTTCCCCACTAGTTGAGCTGGCCACGTTGTTTAAATGTCAAATGCATGCTTGCCGAAAAGATTATTTTGTGTAGAAATCACACAGGATAGACACTCACAAGGTCAGGGAAAAAAAAAAAAAGTGATACAAAGACATTCCCAGGGTCTCTCTTAAGAATTTTAGAATTGATTGTATGACTTGGGAGACACTGGCATAAGACTGCTCAGTATGGCATGCCCTCATCAGAGAAAGTGCTGTGCTTTATGAGCAAAGCAGAATTGAATTAGCCCAAAAGAAATATGAGATGCACAAAATTAAAGCAGCCGCCCCAAATGTTCATAGGGACTATTTGTGTCCAATCTGTGGCAAAGCATTCTAAGCTGATATTGGTCTGATCAGCCACAGTTGGATATACTGTAACTTGATTCTAACATAATGATGTCATTTTAGTCCTCTTTGAGAACAAAGAACAACTAATCACATAGTATTCCTCTTAACAAACCCTTATATTCTAGCCAAACTGAGGTGTTTGCTGTTTCTTATACAACTCTCTGGGATTATCTTTGAACTAGTTGGAACAGTTCTTGAGGACAAGCTGTTTTTGTCTTTTCATCCCCAAACAACAGTGTCTGACACAATGGGCACTTACTAAATGCTGGGACTTTTTGTTGCCCTCCCCTTCCCATTTCTGAATGGGGGACTTGCAGCTTCCAGTCAGTCTCTAGCTCTTTCCTCAACTTTTTCTTTTCCCTACCTCTACCCTTTAAACATACATTCCTTGGTTCCATTTTTTTTTTAATACATAATTTGTATTTGCACATGGATCTGATTAGCAACTTTTCTTTCTAGGAGGAGAATCAAGAAAAGAACGTGATATAATAATCAAAAGAGCAAGTGACCATTTTTTATTTAATTTAAGCACAACTTTACATGTCACAATATTTTTTTAAACGTTGGTGATTTGACGAATTCTTTCTCTAGGATCTACTCCTATAAGTCACTTGGAAAAAATAGAAACTGTGGAATTGCCTTCAGGGTAAACAGAATTTCATCAATCTGCCTGGATTTCATTCAGATGCCCTGGAGTTTTGTTCTATGAGAAAGTTCAGTTGTTCAATGATTCTAGGCTGGAATTCATTGCAGTAAGGTTTAAAGGGTCTAGACTTCATTAATTAAACTAACTAATTGATGTGTCTTTGTATCCATGAAGCCTAGCACTATGTCTGCCACATAGTAGGTACTTAAGAAATTCTTAGTTTGATTGAAAATACTACTTAACTACCTTGGACAAATCACCATTTGGACTTCAATTTATTCTATTTGTCTAATAATAAGATATGCATATCTATCTAATAAAAGATATACATTTACATATAATAAAAGGCTAAGTGATTTCAAAAGCCCCTTCTAGCTCTGAATCTATGATTTAATTTTCATTTTTCCTTTTTGGTACATTTTTTTTTTTACTTTAAATTTCCCCCCCACCCCAGGCTGGGGTTAAGTGACTTGCCCAGGGTCACACAGCTAGGAAGTGTTAAGTGTCTGAGAACAAATTTAAACTCGGGTCCTCCTGAATCCAGGGCTGGTGCTCTATCCACTGTGCCACCTAGCTGCCCCTTACTTTAAATTTAAACCCAAAATGAGAAAAGAAAAAAATTTTCCTGTACACAATGGACCATTTGTCTCACCCTATAAACCTATACACCCTATAAAATAATATTTTTCTATTTCAAAAAAATCTATATAATAAATACTACATATTGTCTTCCAAGCTGCCCAGCTTTTCTTTGCTTCCTTGATGATTTTCTTTTGTTCTCTGCTGTGCATTTTTTATTTTATTTTTCTCCTCCCTCCCCTTGCCCTAAAGAAGGCTATAATTAATTGTGGCTATATGATTTCATTTTCAAAACATAATATGACTTTGTCAAGTCAATCTCTCTTAGCTTCAGTTTTCTCATCTGTAAAATGGTTATTATAATAATCCCTACTTCACAAGATAATTGAGAATCAAGAGAGATAAGGTATGTAAAGTGTTTTGAAAACCTTAATATGCTATGTAAATTTCTATTATTATTATTAAATGCAAACAGAAACAAAGGCATTTCAGGTATTACATGAAACCTACAGTTTAAATAAAGAAAACTTAAACTACTCCACAGTAAGGCTCCCTGAGATACCAAACTTGTCATGTAAAGGAAATTCCTGTGTCCACTCAGCAGTGGAAACAGGTGGTGCATCAAATATAGGAATGGTTAGAATCAAAGCAGGAAAAAAGGTCGGGAGGGGATGCCAGTTTGTAAGATATGGAAATCATAAGCAATTAGGGAATATGTTCTGAGACCAAAGCTACAACTGGCACACTCTGGAAGTGATCAGGGGAGAGGGAAACAGCAGTTTCCACTCATCATCTCATCCTTCCAGAAAATATTAGTGGGGGAGGATATGGCTCACAGACAGGATTAGGATCTGGAGTTCTCCAAATCTCTGATTATTTTTGACATGAGAAGGAGGGAGAGATAAAAGGGGAAAGAAAGAGTGTGGGGAAGGGTATGGGAGTTAAAAGTGATATTAGAACTGGAATTAGTCTGTGTGATCTTGGGCAAGTCAGTTGTCTTCTTCAAATCTCAGCTTTTTCCTCTAAATTAAGAGTCTTTGTATCAATAATTTCTCTAGCCCTCAAAGAGTTTATATTATTTTGCTGCCTTTGTATGAGTTGTGCTGCTCAGAGCTTCCTAAGAGAGCTCATAAACTTTGCTTATACTGAACCAGATTTTTAGGCTATAGAAATGACATGGTTTCTAAATAGCTGGGATACCCCAGTCTCCCTATAGTGGTTGGAGCTTCCTGTTTGGACTGGAAAGGAACCAGACATTTTCCTGTAAGCAGGAAACCTCTTAAGGAACCCTCTTAAGCAAAGAAACAGATTCTCCCCAGGTTCTGGCCACACCAGACTGTCTTTATGTGGAAAGGAAGTTGGGCCGTGAGCCAGCTGGGGTTGTCGCGGCTTTATTGTACTTTGTACAACTCCCCCAGGACCTGGGAAGCTTCAAAAACAAACCCAGTCAGGCAAACTGCCTGCAAAACAAAAGGGGGAAAAGGCAATGGTCCACTGGACCCAAAGGGTACGTGTTTCATTCCAACCTAAGTGCGTATACCTGTGATTGTAAGCAGGGGTATAGGCTTGTGTCATTGTGAGCATGCATCTGTTTGTAGAAATAGCTGGGTGAATATGAGAGTGTCCCTTTGTGTGTGTGGTATTTAAGTGATCTTCTGGGACTATACATAGTACACACAACTCGGGTGTAACATGTGTTCCTAATATGTGAGACGGTACATCCATATATTTTATATCAGAGTATGAACATATATATACAATATGGCGTTGTTGGTCAGTCATTATGTCTAACCCTGTCACCCATTTGGGGCCTTTGTGGCAGAGATACTTTGTCAGGTTTGTCATTTCCTTCTCCAGCCCATTCTATTGATGAGGAAAATGAGGCAAAAAGAGTTAAATGACTTGTCCAGGGTCCTACAATTAGTGTCTGAGGTCAGATTTGAAAACTTATGAAGATGAGTCTTCCTGTTTCCAGGCAGAACACTCTATCGTCTAGCTGCCCTTGAACTTGGATCCCAACCCCTCTTAATTCTAGCGTCTTCTTTCTGTTAATGATTTCCTATTGGTCCTCTAAATGTAGTTGTTGATTCAGCTCTTCCATTAGATTGTAAACTCCTTAAGGATAGGGACTGTCATTTGTTTCTTTTTGTATTCCCAGGATTTAGTATAATATCTAGTGTTTCATAAATATTTATTGATTGATCCACTGTGTACTCTGTAGCTTATAGATATATTTGAATGTGAACTTGGTGTGAATATGTTAGTATAGTAAGGGTGTGTATGGGGGAGGGGGGTACACATTCAAACCTGCCCTCCCACTCTAGAAGCCAATACAGTATTTCTTCTTTAAACAAAAGGTTTGTCCTCGGGAAAAGGGCAACAAAGTGGGAATCAGAACTCGAGGAATTTCGTAGTGACAAAGCTAATGCTGCTAATGAATAAAAATACACAAGAGACACAGTTATTCAGGAATATAAATTAGCTGAAAATTTCTTAGCTCCTCTGTGGGTTGATTATTTCCCTTCCCTATCTCACCCACAGCAAAGTTAATGTGATTATGAGGTTGACGCTGATGGACGTGGGCACTCCATCCATTCATTCAGAAAGCATTTATATGTGACTATATACCTGGCACTGTGCTAGAAGCCTGAGGGTTACAAAACAAAAACAAACACTTGCCTCGGTGAATCATCATCTTGTGGAGGGGGAGTGGGGTACTAAAGGGGGAGTTACAAAATGTATAGAGAGAAGTAAATATAAAAATAGATATAAACTAGATATAAATAATGGGAAGATCAAGCTTGAGGGTCAGGAAAGTCCTCATGAGGGCAGCTAGGTGGCACAGTGGATAGATATTTGTACCTGGAGTCAGGAAAACCTGAGTTCAAATCCAACCTCAGATGCTTTCTATAAATGTCAGGCTCTCCTCCTTCATCCTTCTCTTCCATAATGAAGTGGTTTTATTCCATTTTTTGTTGTTTGTTTTGCTGAGGCAATTGGGGTCAAGTGACTTGCCCTGGGTCACACAGCTAGGAAATGTTAAAGTTCTCCTGACTTCAAAGCTCGTGCTCTATCCACTGCACCATCTAGCTGCCCCAGTGGTCTTATTCCTCACCAAAGCCAACCCCCATATTTTTTCCAGCCATTCCATTCCATCCTATTTGTTTCAACAGATTGTTCCCTCTGTCATCCTTAATATTTCACTTATTTTCAGTCTCTCCATTTCTATGGCTCATCTCCTACTGCCTACTGCCATGTCTCCCCTACTCTGAAAAAACCCTCACCAGATCCTTCCATCCCTGCTAATTATAGCTCTTTGTAGCTAAACTTCTCAAAAAGCTCATCTATAATAGGTTCCTCCTCTCACTTTCTTCTAAACTCCTTAGAATCTGGCTTTCAACCTTATCCTTCCACTAAAATTGCTCTCTCTAAAGTTCCCAATGTTTTCTTAGTTGCCAAATCCAATGGCCTTTTCTCAAGCCTCCTTCTCCCTGACCTCTCTGCAGCTCCTCCTTGAGACTCTCATCTCCAGATTTCCCAGATACCTTTCTATTCAGGTTCTCCTCCTTCCTATTTGACCACTTCTTCTCTGTCCCCTTTGCTGGATCCTATTCCAAATCATACCCTGTCACCATAGATGTCCCCAGAGTTCTGTCCTGAGCTCTCTTCTCCTTTTTTTTTTCCCCCCTGAGGCTGGAGTTAAGTGACTTGCCCAGGGTCACACAGCTAGGAAGTGTTAAGTGTCTGAGACCATATTTGAACTAGGGTCCTCCTGAATTCAGGGCTGGTGCTCTATCCACTGCGCCACCTAGCTTCCCCTTCGTGATTTCATCATCTTCCCTAAATTTAATTATCATCTCTATTCTTTCCTGGCCCCATGTCTCTGCTGACCTCCAATTTCCCATCTGCAACTGTCTTTCCGATATCTCAACCTAGATGTCCAATAGACAAATTTAAATTTAGTGTCTTTCCTCCTAAACCTTCTCCTTCCTACCTTCCCTATTGCTATAGAGAATAAAACCATCCTCAACCTCTCAGACTTGAAACCCAGAAGTCATCCTAGATTCTTCATGATCTTTTAACTCTGCCCTTCCCCCATATCCAAGTTGTTGCCAAGGCCACCGATTTCACCTTTGTAACATCTCTTGAATGTGACTCTTTCTGAATCATGATGCTGCCACCACACTACTCATGCCTGGAGTACTGCAGTAGCCTTCTGGGGAGTCTCCTTTCAGGCACTAAAGAGATTTTCCTAAAATGCAAGGCTGATCATGTCACTTTCCTGCTCAATAAATTCTTGTGGCTCCCTATTATCTCCACTAGCAAATACAAAATACTCCGTATGACATTCAAAGGCATTCATAACCTATTCTCCTACCTTTCTAGTTCTCTTACAGCATACTCTTTATTAGATACTCTTCAGCCCAGTGACAATGGCTTCCTGCCTGTTCTATGAAAATGACACACTCCATCTCTCTGCTCCAGTCATTATCTCTGGCTGGTCCCCCTCCAACCCCCATCCCTGGAATGTTCTCCCTCTTCTGTTCTGACTACTGATCTCCAGGCTTCCTTCGAGTTCTAACTAAAATCCCACTTTCTACAACAAGTTTTCCCCCACCCCTCTTTATTCTAGTGCCTTCCCTCTCTTCATTATTTCCTATTTATCCTATGTGTAGCTTATTTCATGTTGTCTCCTCCATTACTCTCTTCCTTTCCCCTCACACCTTCACCTTGTGTAAGAGTAATCATTTGGGCTGGGCTTTGAAGAAAAATAGAAGCATTTCATGTATGGGATACAGCCCGTGAAAGACACAGACATGGGGGAGAGAATATCCTATATGAGGAATAGGAAGCAGATCAGGGTCAATGATACTAACCAGTCTATACCTTCTTATTCTTCTTATCATGGAAATCCTCTATGGAGCTCCCACCCAAAGTGCAGAGGACTTTCTCTAGTTGAGCTGGTGCCTGGACCAAGGGAACACATGGACTGTCCATTGATTATCTTTTTTTTTTTTTTTCCCTGAGGCTGGGGTTAAGTGACTTGCCCAGGGTCACACAGCTAGGAAGTGTTAAGTGTCTGAGACCAGATTTGAACTCAGGTCCTCCTGACTTCAGGGCTGGTGCTCCACCTAGCTGCCCTCACTGATTATCTTTCAATAAATGAGGTGCCCACCTTCTTTTCCAGTGTCCCATTTCCCAGGTAACATTCCTGAAACTTTCTCCATCATAGTTCTTCATTAATGGCATGTCACCACCTCCCCATGTTCACCACGCATGGATGCGTTGATCCATCAGCCCCTATATCTTGGACATATACTCACAATTCTAACAAACTGGGTTCAGAATTTAACACAAAGGCAAGAACGGGTGTGTGCCATTTGGTAAACAGGGTACTTTCAGTGTCTCTGAGCTTCACAGTGAACCTAACACCCAGCTTTCAAATATCAATTTGCTCTTCATGATACCGTGTGCGTAAACATTTGGAATCCTGCAGGTGCGAAGAAGTAAATTACACATTGCTTAGAAGGAAAGGGAGTTATCATTTCCCTGCATTTTATTATGATGACTGAATTATTAGTCGTTCCAGCAATGCCTTTCCCATACTCTGAGGGGAGGGGAAAGGGAAAGGAGGAACTGAATTCATTCTTATTATTTTAGGCAGGGATAAATTGAGTTCCAGAGATGGGGTTTTTTCTCCATTTTCTTTTGCTCTCATATGGGAGTACTGGAAGGAAAAATTCACACAAACCCAATTTCATCCCCATCTCCATTCATATTTCTATCAGATTTGTTGAATCTTGGAAATTCTTGAGCAGGTGTCAGCCTTTCCCTCGGTCAAGAATTGTGCCATCTGGTATAATCCTCAGTGACCAAAAGCCAGGAAAAGAGGCTGGAGTCAGACTGTAAAGGATTCAAAATACAAAACAAAAAGGACACTAAATACAAAACAAACCAAAAAAATGTCTAGATTATAAAAGCAATAGGGAGCCACTGATGTCCCTTGAGCAAGGAAGTCACATATTTAGACTTATTCTTTGGGCAGTTGTATGGAAGTTGGAGTGGAAAGAGGAGAGGCTAAAAGCAGAGAGAGCAATTCAGAAGTGAGAGCAATAATCTAGGCAGTAAAGAGGCATTTATTAGGGTAGTTATGGTATGGATGGAAAGAAGACACTTGTTCAATTGAGCAACTAAAAAGATGTGTCCTCTAAAAAATTATCAAGTTTGGGAAAATGATAGAGTTGTTTCAGATAAGATAGTTTTGAGATGCCTGTGGAACATCCAGGCAGAGGAACAGCAGAGATGAGGGACTGAAGCTCAGGAAAGAGCTGAGAATAGCATATGTAGATTTGGGAGTTGACTGCACAGACATGATCATTGAATCCAAAGGTTTGCAGGTGTAGGTTCTGTGGGTTCAAGAGTCCCATAACAAAGGTCTATTTGCCATTACCTGCCACAGTTTCCTTATATGTAAAATGGAGATACTAATGACACCTGCTTCCAAGGATGGTTGTACAATCAATCACACAAGGATGGTGGATCCTCCTACGTCCTTCTTCCCCTTCCTTCTGTGCCCCCCCTTCACAAAAAGGATCCCTTAGATTTAGAGATAAGAGTGGAGGGAGGACAATGAGTTATGGAAATCATTAGCTACAGAACTCAGTGTTCATCATTTAGACTACTCAACTGCCCAACACCATGAGCATTTATGGCTGATTTATGGTTATGGAAAGAGCTGAGAATCAGTAGACCTGGTTCAGTCCTGGTTTTGCCACAAACTGGTGATATGATTTTAGTCGAGTCATTTCCCTTTCCTGACCACAGTTTCTTTATTGGTAAGACGATCTATAAGGTTCCCCCTAGTTTAGAGATTATAGGAATTTGTGAATTCTAATTTTCAATTGTGAATTTCTAATTTTCACAGAAATCCCTCTGGATAAAGAATCCTGCAAAAACCTACTGTGGAAGTAAAATAACTGTCTGGACATGTATACATATATTGTATTTAACTTATACTTTAATATCTTTAACATGTATTGGTCAACCTGCCATCTGGGGGAGGCGGGGAGGGGAAGGAGAGGAAAAGTTGGAACAAAAGGTTTTGCAGTTGTCAATGCTGAAAAATTATCCATGCATATATGCATATATCTTGTAAATAAAAAGCTATTATATATTACAAAAAAAAAAAAAAAAAAAAAAAAAACCCTGCTGTGGAGGAAGAGAAGCAAAGCTGTCTGCTTTGCTTTGGGGCATTTCCATTCCCTAATGGCCCATGATGCCATATTCTTAAGGTCAAGTAGAACACCTGAGCATAAATTAGACAGTAGCAGAGGCAGCTAGGAAGAGTATTACACAGAGTCAGGAAGACTTGACTCATTCCGCCTAAGACACATATTAGCTTTAAGATCCCAGTCGAGTCATTTAACCTCCGTCTTTCCTATTTGTAAAATGGGACTAACAATAGTACGTTTGTCTAAAGGATAAAATAAGATAATATTTGCAAAAGCACTCTGCAAGTGTTAGTCATTACTATTTTTAGATAAGGACCAAAAATGGTAAAGTAAATGAAGTAAATGGAAGCAGTAAGAGCAATTTCAAGCCTGTAGTGACAGAAAGAAGCAGAAAAAAATAGAAGAAAAGCTTGCTTTCCTGAATTCAGGAAGAACTGGGTTTATTGTCTGAGCCCGTGGATTGCCCTTATCTGCCTCAGTTTCCTCGTTTGTAAAATGGAGATAATAATGGCGCCCACTTCCCAGGCTGGTTACACAATTGCACAAGGGTACTGGATCTTCCTTGGTCCTTCTTCCCCTCTCTTCTGCATCCCCCCCCCCCTCAAAAAAAAAAAAGATACTTTAGATGTAGAGAGGGGGTGGAGGGAAGAAGGCAGAAAGCTCGCTGCAGTGAGAGCTAGCAGTCGGGCTTTGGGGGCTCTCTCCACTTTTGTCCTCCCTTTTCCAGAAGTGCTTTCTCTCATACTAACTGCCAGATGTGGGAAGGCCATGTGGAATGCACTGCCCGGTGCAGCCCCGGCCTCGGCGGGACCGAGGTGGAGCGGTAGCAGCGATATGGACTTTCCCATCCTCCCGAGGCCTCCTCCCCCGGCTCCTGCTAGTGCTAGGGAACTCCCGATGGGCGAGAGGTGTCGGGCCCAGCCGCGAGGAGGGAGACCCGGACTTGACCCCACATACTCAGTGGGCGGCGCGGAGCGGGGCGCTGCTGCGCGGGGGGAAGCTCCCAAGGGTCCCCCCTCACCCTCCCTCCGCAGCACTTCTGACTGGAGCAAAGGGGGTGGGTGGGGTTGGGGCTGGGCTCCCAAGCCCGCCCCGCCGAGTCCCAGCCCAGTTAGCTAGCTCTAAAGCAGCGACAGAGCCAGAGGAGCCCGGCGGCCCCCGGAGAGCCGGAGCGCTCCCGGGACAGCCTGAGCGCCCCCGGATAGCGCGAGCAGCCCAACAGCCCCAGGACAACCAGAGCAGCCCCCAACATCCGGGGCAGCTCAGCGGCTCCCCGACAGCCGGAGCGACCCCCGGACAACCGGAGCGGCCCGGTGGCCCCAAGACGCCCCCAGCAGAGCCGAACCATCAGAGCAGCCCAGCCCCCCAGGACAACCAGAGCAGCCCCCGAACATCCGGAGCAGCTCAGCGGCTCCCCGACAGCCGGAACGACCCCCGGACAACCGGAGCAGCCCAGAGGCTCCCGGGAGCGTTCCGAGGGAGGTCTTGCGTCCTGGCGCTCGACTGCTCCCACGCGAAAGTAGCCCAGGCTCGGGGCAGTTCCCACAGCCCTGGGGACTGGCCCGGCTCAGCAGCTCCCCGCCTCCGCCTCCTCCATCACCGCCGTGTCCCCCCAAAAAAGGACAAGAGGAGGAAGGAGCGGCGGCGGGATGGCTCTCGGCTGGCGACTCCAGCTGCAGGTCCTGTTGCTTCTGGCCGGCCCGGGCTCGGGAGCCCCGCCCAACGCAGGGGGCAGAAGGCGAGAAGCGGAGGTAAGCAGCATCCTCTGCGTCCGCGCCGGGGCCCGGGGCTGAGGGAGGCTTGGCGCGGGGCTAGCCCCGCCGCCGGACGCGGGGCTGCGTTTGCACAGGGGAGATCCCCAGAGCCACCAAGAGGAGCTGCCAACTTCGCCCTGCCCCACCCCCTACCTCCTACCTCCCCGCACAGGAATACGAAAAGCCCTAGGCCCCGGATTTTCGCAGGTTTCCCAGGATCTGTTTCATAATCTGACAAGGGATCTGCTTCCAACACCCTCATCTGACTCAAGGACAGGAACACACACACACACACACACACATACACACACATGCGTGTGTGTGTGTGTGTGTGTGTCCTGTATGAAGGCGAGACTGTGAACCAGTCTTGGGAAACATGGATCCTCCCCTACTCCAACTTACCTCAAGTAAGTCCTCCAAACAAGCGGGAGAATGGGGAGAGGCTTTTGGCCCAGCACCACCCGCCACACACTTTGCTAGCTCTTGGAGAGAGGCCTTAGACCTTCCCATCCCCGCGTTCCCATTTGGCTCACACTTCAACTCTCTGGGACTCAGTTCTCTCAGTTGTAAAAAGGAACTCTGACAAGCTGCCTTCCTCCGAGGGATTGCTGGGAGCACACGCCTAGTGTTAAGACTCAGCGCTTTGCAGCCGTAAATTATCACTAATTTGTCAGCATCCAGTTCAGCAATCACACCCAACACTGCCTCCGAGGCCTTTATTATTTGTTTTAAAGAATTTACAATCTAGGATGTCAAAGATATTTTATAAGGCAGTCGAGCTGGGGATAGGGAAGGGAAGCAAAGAGAGCCTATAAAGACTCTCTGCTATGTTGTACTGGAAAAACATTTGAATTTTGATGTACATTTGCTAGAAACACCTTACTTATATTGGACAAATAGCTAGAGAGTGCTGGACTTAAAGTCAGCAAAACTGGCTTTCAAAGATTGATTCTCATCCCCTAGCCAAGCGATCCAAGGCACTTAGCATTTAGCTCACTTTCTAGGATGTCTATCTAAGACAGATATATGGTCAGAGATGGTTTTATATCAGCTTTAGTGACGAGAATTCCCTCACCTGGAATCCTTGATCCCATTATTTCTTATTACTGCAGCGCTTACTGTTTCTATCATCTTTCCAAGGCTTTTTTTTTTTTTTTTGTAAGACATCTCTAGAATATCTTAACTCTTGGTACAATAATTCAAAGGTGGGACCCATTTTAAAAGGAGAGGAAGCTGGAAAGTGAGACTGAGGAACAAAAAATGACCAGCCCAAAGTCATATAGCCCTATAGAGAGTTATTGCCCATAGGGGTTCCTTCCTACCTTAAAAAGATCCACTTACTATCTTCCTTCTGTGATGTCCAAGAGTTGAAAGGAACAGTGGAAAGTTTGAGGAAAAACTTCTCTAGATCATTCTGGTGGCCTCATCCCTCTCCATTTTGGGTTTATAGTATTGGTGTATAAGCGAATTAAATAAAGGATTCCCCACCCCAAATTACTTCCAAAGATGGCCCTCTTGATCTTGAAATTTGCTTTTAAGCATTCTAGATTATTATATTTCCTTGAACTGGAGTTCTGTAACCTCCACACTAATGGTTCCCAGGATTGCTACTAATAATTTCCTTTTAAAAATAATAATTTACTAAAAAGTTAACATGTTGCTTCACAATATGATCCTTAAACAATCCGTAAGTGGAAAGTACCTGTGTTTCCTGCTATCGGGAACATCTTATAAATGAACAATCTGAGATTCAGAGATGTTAACCCCATTTATAGATGGGAAAATAGAGGCTCAGGGAATTGCCCAATATCATGTAAATAATAAATATCAGAGTTCTTATTACCCATTACTTCTCAAAAATCCTGCTCATTCTCTTATGCCCCACTGCCTTTGGGCCTCTGAATAACTAGCTAAGAATTCCTGAGACATCTTTCAACCTCTTCATCCCATTCCCTGTGTACTCCCCCTCCTCCCAAGCCAATGCTGGTCAGACAATAGTTCTACTGCTCTGTCTCAAACAAGGGGGAGCTTTGGAAATTAATAGCTGACAGGGGCAGCTAGATGGTGCAGTGGATAGAGCACCAGCCCTGAAGTTAGGAGGACTTGAGTTCAAATGTGGCCTCAGACACTTAACACTTCCTAGCTGTGTGACCCTGGCAAGTCACTTAATCCCAATTGCCTCAGCAAAAAGAGAGAGGAAAAAAAGAAATTTATAGCTGACAGATTTACCATCTTTCATTTTACTGAATATTGTTCTTGGAAGTGGAGGAGATGTGGGGGATGTTTGAAGTGGACAAAGAAATGTTTTAAAAGCTTAAGAAATCTGAGTATGAGCACTGTTTGAGGTGAGGGGATATGTGCCCACTTCTGGCCCTCCTTCAGGGCATGGACTTTTTGCCTTACTCTCCCCAGTACAGGGCATAATGCCTGGCATATGTGAAACACTTAGAAATGCTTTTTGATTAATGTGTGGATTAGGTTGCCTTTGTATGTGTCTCTGAGTAGCTGAGCTCATTCTCACAGGATAATAAAGTACAGGATTTTCTGGAGTTCTGAAGGTTTATTGCTTATAAATCTACTTTATGATGAACTGTTCTTTGTTGTCCACTTGGAAAGGTTCAGTCTGTTTGGAACAGCAACGAGTGGGAAATGCAGCCTGCTGTTGAGTGGAAGGGCTGACATATATGGATGAAGTCTCTCAGATTTCTCTCCTCACCCCTGACCCCTTTCTCCCCCAGTGCCATGGAAAGGACTGTCTCTGGGGGACTTGTCTGATTTCATTTGCACTGGTATTTAGCATAAGATCCTAAAAATATTGACTGGGGTTCTGCTTACTGATGGCCTGACTGCATTGGCAAGTTAACACTAAATGTATTATTGATGGGAAGCTGGAAGACATGAAACCCATTTCCCCAAGGAGACTTTGAGCTTTGGAGTTTTTGCCACTGCAGTCAGTGTGTCTGCTTCTCATAGCCTGAAGCTCCTCATTTTGCTTACTGTGAGTCAGAAATAAAGCAGTAGAAGTTCCCATTGTTTGAGCATCAGTGACTCATGGAGGCATAGTGAATCACTGCCATAAGTAGAAGATGATCTAGGGACCTTATGGGACCCTAAACAGGACATGAATTGGTAAAAAAGAGATTAGAGAAAGCCAAGAAAGATAGCTGAAGTCAAGAAGTGGCTCCTTTTCCCTCTGCAACTGGCTTTGGGGGAGATCTTAGAGCAGTAACCAGTTCTGGCCCCCAAATTCAGGAATGAAATAAAAAGAATTATGGCCGACTCTAGTACATTATGATTGATCTTTAGCCCACAGAGGGGAGTATGTGAAACACATGCAGTGGAGATTGACCAGTTTCTCTCCATTTACCTTGAATTCAGAATATTAAAAGGAAAAAAAAAAAAAGAAAGAAAGAAAATTCAGCATTTCTCAAGAGAGAGAAAAGGAGAGAGGGGAGAAAGGATGGGAGAGAGACAAAAAGGGAGAAAGGGAAAGGAAAAAGGAGAGAGAAGAGAGAAGGAGGAGAACAAGAAGAAAAGGAGAAGGAAGAAGAGGAGAGAAAAAGAGAGGATGAGAGAAAGAAAAAGGAATAGAGGGAAGGGAAGGAAGGAAGAGAGAAAAGAGACAAACAGAGAGAGAGGGAGAGGGAGAAAGAGAAGAAGAGGAAAAGGGAAGGAGAGGGTGTAGATGTGATGGACTATAGATTTAGAACAAGGCAGATTATCTAAATATGTCCAATGGTAAAATTAGTTTTGTTTCGTTATATTTACAGGTGACTAGGAAAGGCTTTTATGGGAGAGGAATAATTTGGGGGAAGAAATGAAGTAGCAAGAGAGATTTAAAAAAATGAGAAAAGAAAGACAATAGTATTGGCTAAAGATTTAAAAAGATACAGAAATAAATAGAAAATAGATACATATACTGCCAGATGATATAGATGTTAGATGACAAATGGAAAGATAGATATAAAATGATAGACATGATACAGATATAAGACTGATAGATAATAGATAGATATAGATGTATGGATGAATAAACATGGACAGAGAGACACAGAGCAAAACAGACAGACAGAGACAGAAAGACGGGGGGGGGGGGAGAGACAGAGAGAGAGGGAGAGAGGGAGACAGACAAAGAGTTAATGAGACAGAAACAGAGATAGAGAGACAGAGAGAGATAGAAACAGAGACAGAGAGAATATTGTTTCTCCCTAGAGACCATAAGCTCCTGGAGGGCAGGGATTGTTTCATGCTTTTTACTTTGTATCTTGGGACTCTGACTGGGTGGGGTGAGCCTCCAGAGAGGGGAATGACATAATAGGGGGAGGCAACCCGGATATGGGGGGAGGCGTCTTGATAAGACAGTATCTGACATTCCAATGGCTTGGGATGGGGAGAGGCATTCTGATATTCTAAAACATAAGATCTTTTATCCTTATCAAATATTCTGATAAAGAGGAAGGGGAGGTTTTGCAGTACTGGGAAACAGGGAAACCGAGGCAGGACTGAGTCAGGATAATTAGGGAAACTGAGTCAGGACAATAAAAGAGAATTGTGGCATAACATATTATATCTCCTTACCTCTATTGATACATCTGGTCCTTCTAGTATTTGTTGATTGATTGATTCCAACTCTAATTTATTTTGACTCTGACATCTCCCTCTCCCTGGCTCTAATACCAGGACTAAATCCCCAGAAGACAGAGAGGCAATAGAGCGGACATATGTTTGGAGTCCATAGGACCTGGGTTCAAATACTTACTTGCCTATCTCATTTTTCTCATCTGTAAAATGAGACAGTTGTATTAGATGGTCTCTGAAGCCTCTCACTTAGGAACCTATGATCCTATTATCTCTTGACTCTCTAGCCCAGAACTTTCCCACCACACCTTGCTTTTGCCTCATCTATTGAAGAACAAAATTTCTTCTTTTCTAAGAGAGAAAATAGGAAGAGTTTATGAAACTTTACTGAACCAGTTAACACATAGTCAGAAATGGAACTCAGGAATCTTGACTCCCAGTTCCCTCTGGGCTCAGGAAGAGAGGGATTTTCATTCCACTCCCAAACACCATGGTCACCAGCAGGGTCATTCAGAGTTGCTATCACAGGGAAGGTATCTGTCCACCTACATCCCTGACTGCCCAGCCTTTACCAAAATGAGTGAGGCATGGTTGGTACATGCCTCGGACAGACCTGGTTGAGTCATCTTAGGGGGATAAGCCTCCAGCGTCCTCTATATTCATCGGGAGCCTTAGGAGGAAGGCTCCAGGGCAAAGGGTGGGAGAATAAGCTATGTCTGAAGTCAAAAGTTCTACTCTGTGTCTAGTAAACAAAGGATACTTGAATTTTCTGTAATAATACTAATAACAGGGGCAGCTTGGCGGCTCAGACACTTACACTTTCTAGATGTGTGACCCTTGGCAAGTCACTTAACCCCAATTGCCTCAACAACAACAAAAAATAATAATAGCTAGTATTTATATAGCCCTGTAGGGGCAGCTAAATGGCATCTTGAATAGAATTCTGGAGTCAGAGAGACTCATCTTTCTAAATTTAAATCTGATTTTAGACACTTAATATCTCTGTGACTCTGGACAAATCATTTAAGCCTATTTGCCTCATCTGCAAAATAAGCTGGAGAAAGAAATGGCAAACCCCTCTGGTATCTTTGCCAAGAAAACCTCTTTATGAGTTCGAATCAAACTGTGTGATACTGGGCAAGTCACTTAACTTGTTGGCCTCAGTTTTCTTATCTGTAAAATGAACCGGAGGAGGAAATGGAAAACCACTCGGGTACTTCTGCCAAGAAACCCCCAAATGGGATCTCAAAAAGTTGGACACACTGAAAGGTAGTAGAGAGGTCAGGAAGGATGTGGCTTGATTAGGCAATAAACACCACTGGTCGTTTTGGAAAGGACTACTTTAGTTTAATGAGGGGGTCAGAAGCCAAATTACACAGGGTTTGTTTAGAAGAGTTAGAGGGAAGGAAATTGAGTGTAGATGGCTTTCTCAAGAAGTTCAAAAAGGAAAGATGAAGGGAGATAAACTGGTAGCACTAGGTGCTAGTGAGGACTTTTTAAGGATGTGGGAAACATGAATATGTGGGTAGGCAGTAGGGAAGAAAACAGGAGAGGGAAAACAGAAAAGAAGAAAACCTGGAAAGAAAGTGGACGTGGTAGCAGGGGTAAGCTGCAGAAAAGATAGGAGCGGATGGGATCACGGGGTTATACAGAAGGGTTTCCTTCTAGAGGAGAAGAATTAACTCTTCATTAGAGGCAAGAGTAAAGGATGAGATTATTGGTGATGATAACAGAGTGATATGAGATGGGAAGAGGGACCTCTCAATGAATGGCTATAAAAGTAGGAGGCCCACTCCTCAGCTGACAGGATGAGGGAGGAACCTGTTATGGTGAGGAGAAGAATTGACTGATTGCACTGTGGGTCAGTTGAAATTAGAAACTACAAACCTTCTACCTCCATCTTCACCCCATATAAATATCTTCAACGTTCCACAAAAGCCCCTTCCATGTCCCAAGCATTGGTACGAGGCACAGGGATGCCTAGGAAAATGAGGAAGCAGCAGCTAGTGAGCTCCCCCTTGCTTTTCTTCTCTAATTAAGACTTAATTAATGAATCCCAGGAACTGGAGCAAGTGTGTAGATGAGGAAGAGTAGGAAAAGGAGAGGCAGGGGGATAAGGAGCTGCAAATTCCTGGCCCAATCACTCCCTTCTTACTCAGGCAATCACAGATTGTAAGCTTCTTAATCTAATAGGAGAGACTGTCTGTTTCCTTCAGAAAACAAACTATCTTGTTCCATACACACCCAGGGTGTGTGGCTGTGGGTCTGGGTGCGTCCTGGAGAGATAGACAGGAAGAGGATCAGACACCTATGGAGAGAGGCCAGACATTTTGCTTTAGCCAGACAGAGGGACAGACAAATAAAACGTGTCTTTTGTAAAACCATGTAGTTCCAAATATGCAACAGGTTGTGTTCCTATAGTAAAATTGTAATCACTAAACTTTTATCCATTGTTGCTTTTCTGATTCTTTGTGACCTCATTTGGAGTTTTCTTGGCAAAGGTACTGGAGCAGTTTGCCATTTCTTTCTTGAGCTCATTTGATAGATGAGGAAACTGAGACAGAATTACACAGGTCACAAGTGTCTGAGGCCAGGTTTGAATTCACACTATCCACTAAGCCACCTAGCTGCCCTAAACATTTATTAAGCACCTATCTTCTGCCAGGCCCTTCTAGGGATACATATATGAAAAAGACAGTTTCTGACCCCAAGGGGCTCTCCCATGAAAATATTACAAATAATTTGCAATTTGCCATTGCCTTCTCCAGCTCATTTGACACACGGGGAAACTGAGACAAACAAAATGAAGTGACTTGCTCAAAATCATACAGTTACTAAGTGTATTAATCAAGATCTGAATGTAGGAAGTAGAATCTAGCCAAGCAAATTACAAATAATACTACAAATGATTATTGACAAACTATCGAATCTACAAATTATTATTCAGCTCATAATGTATCTCTAATATTGAGTATTTGCAATAAAAAACCAGAAAGAAGCTATAATCTTAAGAGCAGATAATTGCATAGCGCCTAAAGATTTGCAAAATGATCTGTATTTATTTGTTCATTTGTTCCTCAGAACTTTATGAAATGATACATCAACTTTACAGATTATGAAACAGGCTTAAGTGATTTGCCCATGATCGTACAACTAATAAGTGTCACAAGTAGGGTACAAATCCAGGTCTCCCATGAGTACAAAATACAATAAGAAATAAAATAATATTATTATATTATAATATTATAAAATAAAAATATTTTATTTACTTTGGATGCTGTTGTCTAAGAAAAACTTGGTTTATTTTAAAGTGTGTGAAGAGGTAGAGAAAGGCATTTAGGGAATATCTGATGGGAAAGCAGGGTACTTTCAAAGACTTCAGAAAAGGGTTTTCATCTAGTACAGGTTTTGAGAATAAAATGAAGTAATAATTGTAAAGTGCTTTGTAAATCTTAAGGCTCTATATGAATGCTAGCTATCATTATCATCATTATTATTACAATCAATAATATGTCCTCAGCAATGATAAAAGGTCATTTTTTGGCTCGAACTGAAACAAAGAGAGAAAGGGAGAGAGATTGTTTTGGAGTAAATGATTAGCAGGAAGCTAGGTGGCCCAGCTGATAAAAGAGCTTGGCTAGACTCCTCTTCCTGCATTCAGATCTGGTCTCAGACACTACCTGTATGATTTGGGGCAAGTCACTTCATTCTGTTTGCCTCGGTTTCCCCATGTGTCAAATGAGCAGGAGAAGGCAATGGTACCCACTCCAGTGTCTTTGCCAAGAAAACCCCAAATGAGATCACAAAGAATAAGTATGACTGAAAGAGCAAAATAACAAAAATTGATTAGCAAGAAACAGAGAATTTCACTAAAGATGGTGGCCTGAGAAGTCATAGAGAAGTCCAGGTATCCCACCTAAACCCCAGCAAATATCTGAAAAGTTGATTATCAGAAAGGTCACTGGTGCAGAAAATCAGACTCTATTAAAGCAAGTTTCTTGGAAGTTCAATGGCCAGAAACGAGCAGGAGGGAGTGAAGAGATGTCACCTGCGGAAGCCAGCATGAGCACAGGTAAGGCAGTCATGGAAGCAGGAAAGGGCCCCACTAGGGAATATAAGTGAATGCTGTGAAGTAAGACCAGGCCTAGCTCAGGTAAGCCAGATGAAACTAAGAGGGCTAAAAAGGGACCTTCTCAAGGGAAGCCAGTCAGAAACTCCAGGGACCAATGCCAGCGAGCAATTCTGAACCCAGGGGGCCTGGAAGTCAGGAGTCCCCAATCGATCTAAATCTTGAGCAATTATGACTTAAAACCAGATTTTGATTGTGATTTGTCAAAACAGAACCAGGGATAGAACTAATGCCTGTACATTGCTATACAGGAAGAAAGAGGCTTTGTGACCCCTTTTGGGATTTTCTTGGCAAAAATACTAGAATGGTTTGCCATTACCTCATTTTATAGATGAAGAAACTGAGGCAGATAGGATTAAATGACTTGCCCAGGGTTAAACAGCTGGTAAGTGTCTGGGGTCAGATTTGAACTTAGGAAAAGTCTTCCTGACTCCACGCTCAACTAGATCTCAGGGTTATGGGCTGGAGACCTAAAACCAGCTTGATTTCTCATCTTCTACATGGGTCTGCCAGGACCACAACACAGGAAATCACCACTTTCCAGCTAGGGATTGTACAAGGAGAAGCAAGAAGCTGCCAGACACCAGAACCTGTGGTAGACCACGGGGAGACTGAGGCTGAAGCCAGGATTAAGGGAGTGGGAGATACCCCAAGGATATCAGCAATGACAAGTGTCATCCAGACTAACCGAAGGGACAGGATGGAACAAGCCCTACTCCACCCATCCAAGAGTGCCTGAGGGAGTTGGCCCAAGCCCCAGCTCCACATCCCAGACAACTTAAGACTGCAAATATTAGTAAACAGAGGAAAATACCAAAAACCATGTTCAAAAAAATTAGGATTAAGAGAAATCCAAGAGATAGACCCAGATGAAGGAGAATAACCCCACACCCTGCCACAACATCCAGAAGTAGGGAGGAAGAGGAAAAAAAAAAAAAAGTCAAAATCAAAAGCCTCAGAATTAAGTTCCTCTATGGAGGCTAGAAGTATTCAGAAAGATGACAGGCAGGGATGAGTGGTTAAGCCAGTCACAGAGAACTGTCAACCAAAGCTACCAGGAAGAAATAAAGAGATAAAAATTCTAGATAAAACTAGAGTTCAGAAGGGAAAAAACCCAAAGGAAAACTCAAATACCTCAAAGGGAAGATAGAAAACCTTACCAAGTAGTGAACTACCTGAAAAAAATAGAATGGAGAAAAGATAATTCCATGTTCGTATGACATTTAAAGCCCCTTAACAAGCTGGCCCCTTCTCACCTTTTACACTTTACTAAATATACTATATATATAAATACTCCATATATTTTATGGTTCAGTGATACAGGCTCCTTGCTGTTCTTCAAACATATTTTTCAAATTCATGCCTCTCATACTTGCAATGCTCTCCCTCCTCACCTCCATCTCCTGGCTTCTCTGGACTCCTTCAAAACTTAATTTTAATCCCACTTGCCTCAACAGGCCTTTTCCAATCTCCTTCTCCACCTCTTACCTTCCCTCTGAGATTTCCATCTACCATGATATTTTCAGTTGGAACCAATTCTTTCTGACCCCCATTTGGGGTTTTCTTGGCAAAGACACTGGAACAGTTTTGCATTTCTTTCTCCAGCTCATTTTACAGTTGAGGAAACTGAGGCAAATAAGATTAAGTAATATGTTCTGGTCAAACAGCTAGGAAGTATCCGAGGCCACATTTTTAAACTCATGAAAAGGAGTCTTCCCTGACTCCAGGGCCCTTTATTCTATCCACTGTGCCTCTTAGCTGCCTTCCACTGCACCAATTCTGTATATATTAAGACCCAACTAAATTTCTCCAACCTACAGTAAACCTTCCCAAGTCCTCTTCGTTCCAGTGCCTTCCCTCAGTTAATTATTCCCTATTTGTTTTGTACATAGTTGGCTTTGCATATCTTTGTTTGCATGTTATCTTTCTCATTAGATTGTAAGCTTCTTGAGGGGAAGAGCTTTTTGCCTCTTTTTTGTAATCCTACCATTTAGCACAGAATAGACTCTTAATAAATATTTACTCAATTGAATAAAATGAAAACATGTATACTATAATTGTTTACAAGTTCTTGCCTTCATTAGAATGAGAACTCATTGAATGGCAAGAGCCACCATGTTTTTGCACTTTGTAAGCATTAATGTGTTTCTGGGCTTGACTGACTGATATGTGTGGCAGGTAGTCAAATGGGGAGACTGGGAAAGTTAGCTGGAGAGAAGGGAGTTTAATCAAACATGGTGGCTGGGGCCTTCCTAAATTAGTGGTCTAGATGAAACCATCACCAGCAGTGGTGGGAGGAGTGGGCAGATTGGGAGTTTCTCAGGGGCAGTGATTTACATTTAGGGGTTCCTTTTTAGTAGATCCCAAACTATTGGTCCAATGGAATTCACATTAAAAATTATTTAATGATTCCTTAAATAATTGCAAAATATGGTAAGTAGTATATTAAATTTCCCTGAGAGTTCACAACACTTTTTTTTCCCCACAGTTGTTGAAAAGACTTCCCAGCACACACACACATACACACACACACACACACACACACACACACACACACACACAAAGCTAGGAACCATAGCACCAATATTTAGTCACTGATATACATAAAACACATTGACTGGATGAGACAATCCCTTAAATTAGCTTCCCAATGGTAGCATTGGCTAAGCACAGCTTGGTGAAGGTCTCCAGTGAGAGATGGGCTATTAAAAGGAAGGAATCAGGAGTGAATGGCCTGCCAAAAGATGATCTATTCATGTATATGAAGCATTTGCAGGTGGAGTATTTCTAACTCTAGAAATATCTACATAGAGATGTCTGATATATTATATAAGTCAAATATGAGCCAACATCAAGTGAAATGGTGGTGGGGAAGGGCCAAATGCAGACAGTAATTGAGAGAAGGAGTTATTGGTAGGAGAGGGAAAAAGCCTTCCTAGAACAAAATTTGGTTTTTCTTTTGTTTTATTTCTTCCAATTGGCAAGGGAAGATGAAAGGGAAGATTAAATCTTTTAATTGAAAAGAAAAAGGTTTGGGGGTTTTTTCCTCTATAAACTTTCTGGAAAGAAGTGAAGTTTCTGGAATAATTTCAGGGAATCGCAAGAAAGAAATAGATCTAAGAACCTTAATGGGGAGTAGAAGAGACCTCAAGACAAAGATAATCTCAAAATGCATATTAAAGCACGTATTTATTTGGACATGGCTGAACTGGGGGATTTGTTTTGCTTAAATGTACATGTTTGTAATGTTTGGGATTGTGGTTGCTTTGGGGAAGGTTGTTTTGCTTTTGCTTTTTTTCTTTAAGGGTCACGAAAGGAAGGCAGAAAGAGAATTTAAAACTGAAAATAGAATTTTTAAAAATTAAAAAATAAAATAAAAATTTTAAAGGAAGTGGGTGAGAGGGATTGCAAAGCTTCATTTCAGGACCATGAACACCTTAGAAAGTTATGAATTCGTCAGTGATGTGATTTTATGCTTCTGGGGGCCAGGGCTGGGGGAGTAGTAACACTTTCCTTTGTCTCCCTGCCTTTCCCAGGTATTCTTGGAGAAGTATGGGTACCTCCCGGAGCACAGTCCAAAAGCTCCCAGCTCTACACAGCTTACAGATGCCATAAGGTAAGCTGGAGTGGGTCCAGGGCAGGGGTAGGAGGTTGGAGGATTGTTGAGGAGCAGTGAGGGACCCTGAGTGTTAACCTCTCCCCATCCTCACCTTGTCCATCACAACCCCGGGAAGTGAGGTCGTGGACGTTGCTCCCTCTCCCGACTCCTAGGGCATTGTCCCATGGCTCCTCTTCCCCATCTATTTTAATTCTTCCCTCTAGGGAGTTCCAGTGGGTGTCCCACCTGCCAGTCAGTGGGCAACTAGACACCGCCACGATGCACCAAATGGCCCTGCCACGGTGTGGGGTGGATGACTCGGAGAGCCATTCAGCCTGGACTGAGAGGCTCAGCTCCCTCTTTGCTGGTCGCAGAGCCAAGACGAGGCTCAAGAAACGCTTTGTGCAGCAAAGTGAGTTCTCTTTCTCCTTCCTTCCCCTCCTCCCACAGGCCTTCAGGAACTCCAAAGGGGGTGCGTCCCTTCCCTTCTTCTCTATAAGGAAGTACCCCTAACTCCCTATGGAGCAGGGGCAGTAAGAAAGTTGATGGGGACTAAAAGGGGCCAAGTCAGAACCAGGGGCCAACCTGCTCTAAGGGGAGAAGTTGAGGGCATATCTCCCAGCTTCCTCTCCCTCATCCCATTCCCATCTTGAAGGAAGCCCGGGACAGCAGAAGTAAAAGCTGAGGACCACCCACCTATATCAATGATCCTGCCAGGGGAAGCAGCCCTTGTCCCACCAGCTGTCCTCCACTTCCCACACACAGTCTTCAAAGTCCAAGGCTGGACTCCACCCTCAATCCCTCCCCTGCGGAGCTATCACACAGAGAGGAGAAATAATGCAGTGATGAAGAGCAGCAGATTTAGAGTGGGAGGGACTGAGTTCAAATTCTGACTCAGCCACCTAACACCTGTGTGAACTTGGACAACTCATATTACCTAAGTGGGCTTAAGTCGCCTCATTTGTAAAATGAAGGACTTGGATCAGATCTCTAAAGTCGTTTTCAGCCCTAAATTATGTCTGATACAATCATCTGACAACTCTTATCCCTTCTATGTAGAGACTGTTCCCGTAATGGTTTCCATATATGGAGATTTTGGAGGAGTTTTGCAAAAGCCAAAGATGATACTCAAAGTCCAGCAGATGACACAGATTATGGCCAAATACTTAACCCAAATTTTACAGTAAACTACTATAAATACTCCATAAAAAGGAAAAAAAAAATCAGACTTCTACTCTGGTATGAAGGCAAAACAATTTTACCTGCATTTTCCAAATTGGGGGGGGGGCGAGCTCCCATATTTTGGAAGGGATAACTGTAGGATAAAAAGAATATTGGATTTTGGGGCAGCTAGGTGGCGCAGTGGATAGAGCACCAGCCCTGAAATCAAGGGGACCTGAGTTCAAATCTGGTCTCAGACACTTAACACTTCCTAGCTGTGTGACCCTGGGCAAGTCACTTAACCCCAGCCTCAGGGAAAAAAAAAAATTAGATTTTAAATCTAACTCTTAAAATCAAAGAACCTGGATTCAAATGCTGGTTTTGGCACCCACAGCCTACTTAAATCCACCTACCTGTGTGATTGTGGCCAAGTCTCTGGATAAGTCTCCTTATCTAAAAAATGAGGAGGCTAATTAACCCAGTGACTTTTAAGGTTGGCCTGTCTCTATGTGGTGCAGCATATGATAAGCATTTCCTCCTGATTCCTAAATCCAGGAATCAGGGAATAAGAAATGGAATTGGTAGGATAATGTGGTGAGGAGATTCCAGCCTGGTCCTTAATATGAAATGATAACTGATGGATCATCCATCCTGGAGGTTAAGTAGGAGAAAATTGGAGCCTGTGGGGTATTTGGAGAGCCTCTATGGGTATAAAGGGGAGGGAAAGGTTGCCAAGCTGACATCTTCTGCCAGAAGGGAATAAAGAGAGTAAAGGAAACTGAACAGGTGAGGAAGGAGGCCAGGTGGCCCCTGTCTGGAGAGGAGTGTGGAGGGGAATCAGGGCAACTGAACAGGTGAGGAAGGAGTTCAGGTGACACCTGGCCCTACAGGGATGCCGGTGTAACTATGGTGATCAACCCAGTCCTGCCTATTCTCTATAGCCCCAAGTCAGGAATTTATAAACTTATAATTTTCCAAGTTAGAAAACAAGCCTGAGCCAGAAGGGCCCCCGCTCACCTGAGTTCCTTCCTTTCCTCCTTGGCTCCCCTTCCCTCCAAACAAGACCGTTCCCTTTGATTCTTTCACAGTGGGTTATTTGTCCTCTCCCACTCTTCCACACAAGAACACACAAAGAAGCTTCCTCCCTGGAACTGGCTCTGGGACAGCTGGAATCTCCAGGGCCAGCCTCAGTGAGAGCAGGGAAGGAGTTACCTAGCCAGCTGCTGCCCCCAAAGTTGCATGTGGGGGGCCCTCCGAGGAGTCCCCACCTCCTCTCCAAGAGGAAAAGGAATTGCAGGGCTGGGGGAAGCCTAATTCTGTACTCCCAGATAGTTTTTCCCCATCTTTCTCCAAAACGGGCTACACATGTTTCTTCCCTTTTAATTTACAAACATGGGTGAGAGAGGAGGGAGGGGACAGGGAGTCTAGAACCTGCCTTTTCTTGCTCTCCTTCTCTCCCAGTCTATTGGCTGATCTCTCCATCACCATCCCCAAGTGGTTATTCTCCAGGGCATTCTAGGGTCCTGGGCCAAACCAAACACAGCAGAAAAGGAACCTTACCTTGAATGGCATGAAGTATAGAAGGGGTGACAAATGAGATCTCTCCACTTCTCCATTTCCCTTTTGCTCCCATTCCTCCTCAGCCTATGATAGCCTGACATTGGGCCTAGCCCTTGCCCTCCCTCTCCCGTTCCCACACACAGTTTCCAAACCCAAGACTGCCCCCCTCCCCTCCCTGTTCCCCCTGGATAGCCACAGTCAAAGGAGAGAGCCAAGAAAGCCTCAGTTCTTAATAGATGCTAGCCTAAAGCTTTATATTTATATATTATATTTGTTTTATTTCCCAAGATTTATCACCCGCCTCATTATGCAATGTTATTCTCCTATTCTCTGTCCCCCAACATGAAAGCCCCTCCCCACTGTCCTCCCCAAGAGCAGTGGACTGTGTGTCCCAGACCTGGAGATATAGGGAGGAGAAGGAAGATGCAGGAAAAGTGGAAACCATGATGGTGGGAGGAATTACACTGTTATCTTTGGGTAATAATATCATCAACTGATACTTCAATAGTACTAGACCAGAGCTTCCTAACCAGGGGAGCATGGAACGTACATCTTAGGAAGTCCCTGAAATTAGATGGAAAAGAAAATATGCCTTTTCACTAAGCTACAATGGACATTTGACATTTCCTAAAAATGGTGGTTATAAGCAACAAACCCCAGCGATCATCAGATATTTTCATATCAGTTGTTGCAGGTATCCTGAAATATCACTTATGTTCATCACCATTTCAAAATCTAGACAGCTAGGTGGCAACAGTGGATAGAGTTCAGAGCCTGGAGTCAGGAAGCACTGAGGTCAAATCTAACCTCAGACAGCCGTGTGATCCTGGTTAAGTCATTTAACCCTGTTTACCTCAGTTTCCTCATCTGTTAAATGAGCTGGAGAAGGAAATGGCAAAGCACTCCAGTATCTCTGTCAAGGAGACCCCAGATGGAGACATGAAAAGTAGGACATGACTGAACCACAACATCTTCAAAATTATTGTAGTCATTACACCTGCTGTTCGATCTCATGTAATTGCTATCTTCCTGTCTACATACTTAATTTTCAATATAATTGATTTCCTTTGTAATCTTCTATATTTTATTTTATTTTATTTTATTTTTTTCTGAGGCTGGGATTAAGTGACTTGCCCAGGGTCACACAGCTAGGAAGTGTTAAGTGTCTGAGACCAGATTTGAACTCGGGTCCTCCTGAATTCAGGACTGGTGCTCTATCCACTGAACCACCTAGCTGACCTATATTTTATTTTTTGCATTTAGAAACATTATTGTTTAAAAAAAAAAAAAGGAAAAGAGAAAAAAAATTTAATGAAAACCTTATTGTGAGAAGGAATCCAGAGACTTCACCAGACTGACTGGCCAAAGAATCTATCTAATATACAGAAATGCTGGAGAATCTCTAACCTAGCTGTGCATGATTTCATTTGCGTTTCATACAACTTTGTGAACATTTAGACATTTTTATCCTCATTTTACAGATGAAGAAACTGTGGTTCAGGAAGACCAAATAACATAGCTGTTGAGAATCAAAAGCAAAATTTGAATCCAGCACTCTATCCAGTATGCAAAGCTGCTTCTGGGCAGGTCCGCCCTCATTGTCTGGTTTCGGACTGTGGGCAAGAGCTGAAGCGCAGATGGTGGCTCCCTGGCAGAGCTGGGGAATGGGAGGGACAAGTGCTCCCAAGGCACTGGGCTTGGATGGGAAACTGCCTTCACATTGGGTCTCTGCCCCTCTGGCTAACACTCCTATGTCCTCTCTCACGGAAACACCACTGCCCCCACAGCTCTGGGCCGCTGGGTCTCCGAATCATTGTCAGACAGAAACACTGGAGCCATTCATTCCGGTCAATCCCCGGCTTGTGTGAGCCTGGCATTGTAGAAAGAGTGGGAGCCCCAGGCCCCACGGTTAACCATGGTGCCGCTCTAGCTTGCCCCCAGTCCTTTTGATTTTCTGGGCCTCAGTTTCCAAAGTGTAAAATGAGGTCACTTAAGCTCAATGGCCCCTGAGGAGCCCCTTCTCCCAATTCTGACTTAGCCAATGGGAAGCGGGAGGAGGGATAAGGTGGTGATGGGAAGGTGTCTGAAGAGAACGAGCAGGAACCACCCAATCAGCAGCACCAGGTGGAGAAAGCTACTTTCCCTCTCTGAAGTTGGAGTCACCATGGAGGGATGAGCGGAGTGGGCAGGAGTCAGGAACGCCTAAATTTGAAGACTGTCTCAGACTTAATTTATTGTGTCACTTTGGCCAGCTCACTTCCCTTCTGACTTAGTTTCTTCATGTGTAAAATGAAAAGATTGGATTTGATGGCTCTAAGGGCCCTTTCAGATAGAGATCTATAATCCTATGAAAGAAATTACTTAAACTGACTGGAGATGGTTGTAGCTTGTAACAGAAAACCACCTCTTTCTTCCTCCCTCCCTCCCTTCTTTTCCCTTCCCTTCCCTTCCTTCTTCCCTCTTTCCCCTCCCTCCCTTTCTCTCTTCCCCTCCACTTCCTCCTCTCTCTCCCTCCCTTCCTCCTTCCCTACTTCCTTACTTGCTTGCTTCGTTCCTTTCTTCTGTCTCTCCCTTCCTCCATTTTCTTCTCCTCCTTCCTCCCTCTATTCTTTCCTTCCCTCCCTCTCTTTCTTCCTCTCTTCCTCCTTCTCTCCTTTTCTGTTTCTTCTTTCTTTACTTCCTCCCTCCTTTCCTCTCTTCCTTACTTCCTTCCTTCCTTCCTTTCTTCCTTTTTTCTTTCCCTTTTTCTTCCTTCCTTTTTTCTTTCTTTCTTTCTTTCTTTCTTTCTTTCTTTCTTTCTTTCTTTCTTTCCTTCTTTCTTTCTTTTTTCTTTCTTTCTTTTTTCTCCTAAGCTTCCTAAATGACATAAAGAATGGGGTGAAGTGAGGGGGTTGAGAAAGAGTAGGAAGAAATGACAATGAGCTTTTCTTTTGGTTCTCAAGGCAGTCACAAGCCCGGGATCCCATAAATGGGAAAAGAAGGATAGGCGACAGCAGAAGCAGCTGGGGATCACCCCCATCCCCTTGCCACCTACCAGATGCTTTGAAAGAATGGGTTGAACCTGGGGGTCTCAGCTGGAAAGGAACATAAATAAGAATGAAAATCAGTCCTAACCCCACATGATCAGCCCCAGGTGGGGATGGGAGAAAGGGAAAGATGGGCTTGGGTAATGAAGTCTCAAGACCTTGGGGTTGACCTACATATCTGGGTCAGACAAGGAAGTCTCTGAGGGGAGGAGCTCCATCCCCTTGTATGTCATAGACCTTTTTTTTTTTTTTTTTTTTTTTTAAATAATAAATGTTATTGCCACTCTTTGGTTTTAAATCTCAGTCACTCTACAGTGACCAGCTTAGCCAAGTTTGCTACATTTTACCCCTGTAATGCCTCACTTGTCTGCCAAGAGAAGAATATTTCAATTGTTGTTCTCTTGGGAAAATACCGATTTTTCTTGTGATTCAGTATTCCAAACCATAATTTTCTAATCTAGAATTTGGAGTCTGAGGCCCAGAAAAGAAAGTGGGGGCTGTGTGGAACAGAACAAGTATTAATTAAACCCCTATTATATATCCAGCAAAGGGTTTAGTGCTTTACAAATACTATTTCATTTAGTCTTCATAGCCCCCCTGGCAGGTAGATGCTTTAACATCCCCATTTTGCAGAAGAGGGAACTAAGGAAACTAGCATTTTAGTGACTTGCTCAGGGTCACACAGTTAGCAAGTATTTGAGGCAGGATTTGATTTCAGGTCTCCCTGAGACCAGCACTCTACCCTGGGCCACCTGGCTGCCCCTACAAGAAAGGGCAAGTCAGACAGGGAATTCCTGCCTTACCTGCTTCAGTGTTCTTTCTACTCCATCAAGACTCCCCTCCCTCTTCCCCATGACTGAACAATAGGGGAAAAGTTAAACATGTATCAGAAAAGACTCAGGAAAAAAGGATCCTGACCCTGGAGTGTGCAGGGAATTGAGTGCATAAGCAGGCTAACGTCCAGGTCTCTGGTTCTTTCTCCAGCAGGAGGCAAATGGTACAAACGCCATCTTTCCTACCGCCTGGTGAACTGGCCCGAGTACCTACCAGAGCCAGCGGTTCGCCAGGCCGTGCGGGCGGCCTTCCAGGTGTGGAGCAACGTGTCCTCTCTGGAGTTCTGGGAAGCCCCAGCAGCAGGCCCCGCCGACATCCGCCTCACCTTTTTTCAGGGTGATCACAACGACGGGCTCAGCAACGCTTTTGATGGGCCAGGTGCTGACTCCTTCCTCTTCCCTGTAAGCCTCTCTCTTTAACTCCTTCCCCTGGAAGATCTCCCCACTCCTATCCCTTAGCCTAGAGAGGTGGTGAGGGGTCTCTGGCTAAGAGCAGCAGGGGGGAAGGAGGGCATGGCTGCACCAGTGAAATGCTCACATGCAGATACATGTTTACATACATGCATAATTATACCCACACATGTTTGTAAATATAGTTATATAACACAGTGTACCCATTTGCACATACATGTACATATATACATGTGTGTTTACATGCATTTATACATATATGCATGAATATACACACGCAATTGGGCAAGCAAAATAGAAAAAAAGGGAAAAATGGAAATCATTGTTCTGTCATCCACATCTTTACTCACTTGCTACAAACACACCTCTTCCTGTTTCCCTTGGTGGTTCCATTTATTTTCCTTTCCCTGTAATGATAGAGTGGAAATAACAAAAAAGCATGAAATTCCTTCTAGCCCATGTTTTCCATAGGTCCAAATCTCCAATCTCTCTTTCCCTTTTACTTAGTAAGATGGAGGACCTGCTGACTGGATCTCAACTCTGTCCGGGTATCATTTGTGTAATGTTGGTCAAGACTTTTCATCTGTTGAAGCCTCAGTTTCCCACTTTGTAATGAAGGGGGATCAGATGATTTAGGAAGTCAGAAGAATGTAGTAGAAATTGTTAGATTTTGAATCAGAAAACCTAAATTTGACTATTTCCCCTTCTACTAAGTTTTAGTGGGATCGGGCAAAGTTCCTCAGCTTCCTCAACTGTCAATCAAATGAAGGCACTGTCCTCTTGCCCAATAAATCTAAGACCGATGATCCCCCCCAACCCTGCTCCCCGCTGTCCACCTCCTAGGAGGACTTGTAACTGACCTGCTGCCTCTGGGTATCCGCAGGAGGTGCCCTGGCCCACGCCTTCTTCCCCCGTCGTGGGGAAGCGCACTTTGACAGGGATGAGCGCTGGTCCTTCAAAAGCCGCAGAGGTCGGAACCTGTTCGTGGTGTTGGCCCATGAGATTGGCCACACGCTGGGGCTGGGTCACTCCCCTGCTCCTCGGGCTCTCATGGCACCCTATTACAAGCGACTGGGACGGGACTCTGTGCTGAACTGGGATGATGTCCTGGCCATCCAAAACCTGTATGGTGAGCATCCCTCTTCTAAGCCCCTCCTAACTTCCTTGCCCCTGTCTCAGCCCCAGCGAGTAGATCCAAGCTAACAACATGTCCACTCCATGACACTCAGTGCCCTGACTCTCACTTCTAATCTCATTTCCCCATCCTTTTCAATCCCATGACACTCAGGTACCCATTCCCTTTCACCCCTGACACTCAACACTCCCATCTCAGGCTCTCAATCCTTTCCACCTTCCTGGTTTTTGCATTCATTTTCTTGAATCCTTGGCTTTTCTTGAATCCCACCCCAACAAAACCCTGAACAAAAGCCCCTATCCCCTGCTCACATTCAGCGTTCTAACCCTTCGCCTCCAGCCCCTTCCGTGCCTAACCCTTAGCATCTCCCACCACATGACCTCCAGGCCCCCAAATCTACTCCTGCCATAATGTTAAACTTCTTGATCTCCAGAGATCCCAACTATTCAACCCCAAACTTCTTACTCATCGACTCCCTCACCCTCAAGTCATCTCAACACTTTTTTTTTCCAGTTGAGACATTTTAAACTATTTTATTCTTCAGAAATGTTCTTTTAAAAAAATGTTAATATATTTTTGTTTTCAAAATACATTCAAAGACAATTTAGTCAATATGTACCCTTGCAAAACCCTGTGTTTTCCCCTCTCTTCCCCCCCCCTTAGACAGCAAATAATCCAATATAGGTTAAACATGCGGAATTCTTCTAAACATATTTCCACATAATCACAAGAAAAATGAGATCAAAAAGGGAAAAAAAAAGAGAAAGAAAAAAAGCAAGCAAACAACAAAAAAGGTGAAAATATATGTCGTGGTCCCCATTCATCCTCTTTCATCTCAACAATTTTTAATCTCCCCCTTTAGGTTGTTATGACTTTCACAGCTTACTGATGTGGAACAGAATTTCTTTCCCCAAAGCTGTCCAGACCCATTTCCAAGATGCCAAGCTACTGAGCAGATTTGGGGGTTGATACTTCTCCCTCTGGTGACCCATTTTCTCTATGGTCTTGTCTGGTACCCTTCTCAATCTAATGCCTCCGATCCTGTCCCAGCTCCCCTTGAGTCTACGTCTGGTCTCTTTCCTTTCCCCTTTCCCTACTTCCCAGTATTTAACTTATGAACACCACTTACTCAAGCAGCCCTTCCCCTTTAGAATCGCTCTCTCTTATATCTTTCCCCTGCTATTTCTGTATTCCCTTCTATTTAGCCTCCTCCTTCCCTTTTCACCTTTCCCCTCCCTCTTTTCAGAGAAGTTTCTCTGTAAACCAAATATGTACCTCTGGTCTCTAAAAGGCC